>NC_037678.1:57917505-58206861 GCF_003255815.1 Theropithecus gelada
TTTTTTTTTTTTTTTTTTTTTTTGAGATGGAGTCTCGCTCTGTAGCCCAGGCTGGAGTGCAGTGGCGCGATCTCGGCTCACTGCAACCTCTGCCTCCCAGGTTCAAGTGATTCTCCTGCCTCCACCTCCCAAATAGCTGGGACTATGGGTGTGTGCCACCACTCCCAGCTAATTTTTTGTATTTTTGGTAGAGATGGGATTTCACCATGTTAACCAAGATTGTCTCAATCTCCTGACCTTGTGATCTTCCCATCTCGGCCTCCCAAAGTGTTGGGATTACAGGCATAAGCCACCGCACCCAGCCCCAAAATTCCTTTTACCTGTCCATCTTGCTTAGTAGTTCTGGATTTCAGTGAGATTAGCCCTACCCCCAGCTCCAGGGCTGGGGCTAACTGATCCTAGAGATTCTCTTCTGAAGTAGTACTACCCACTCCCCACCCCCTGCTGAGGGTGGGTTGGACAGCATTTGTAGTAGAGTGAGGGCAAGCCTATTATCAAGGTGCCTGGAGGGCACTATTGGCACTTAGTTGGGGGTGGGGTGACCAGGGATTGTAATGTTCTGGGATGTACAAGATAATTTGGCAAAATAAAAAATTGTCTCACCGAAGATGCCAGTCACATCAGTGTTGAAAAACACTTCTCACTGAGAGCACCCTCCCCTCACTGGCCATAATAATTGGGTCAGGAAAGCCAGGCCCAAACCGGTCAGTACTTGTCAAACCCCTGGCCCCAGGGACTGGTTTAAGCAGGAGGCTTAGGACCTGAGCTAGGAATTTGGGAATCCTTTGTCTCCTGATCCTTCTGAAGGCTATGGTGTGAAGAGCTGAGGCTGGAACTCTGCACAACACAGAAGCCAGCCTGAAATCATTGCTAACACACAGAGGAGGAAAGAGCTGAAAGAATTGCAGCCCCTGATCAAACCAGACCTGAATTTTACTCTACTGCTGGACTCCATTAACATTGTAGGCCATTGTACCCAATAGGTAACTTTTTAACCCTCAAAACATAACAAAACATTGTAGGCAGTTCATCTCCTACTGTTCAAACTAGTTTGGGTGGGGTTTCCTGTTATTTGCTATGAAGCACCCTATGAAATTCAGAGACTGGTGCTGGAAGAGTATGAATCTTGACCAAGACCACATGGGGCTGGTGTGGGGCTCTGTGGCATGTTCCAGGAGGCTGGGGAAAGTTTGAGTCTAGTCCAGAAAGGAAGAGGCCATTGCTAGGCTCTTTCTGGTCCTCCAAAGGCCAGAGCCCATATTACAATTGGGGACATGGCTGCTTTCCAAATGAGGATGGGATAATTGTTTAAATCCTTGGGCTGGGAGACAGGAGGCCTGGTTCTCAAATGGACTCTGTCCCAGACTTGCTAAATGACCATAGGAAAAACACTATTCTACATGGACCCCTTTGTGGCCCACCTATACATGGTAAAGGAGTAGGCAAGAGAAATACAGAAACACCCTCTAAAGTGCTTTGCTGAGGGCCCATTAACCTCAGGAAACAGAGCCCTGAAGACATTGTGAGTCCTCTTCTCACAGGGTCATGGAACCTTCCCCCCACCTCCTCTCCCACTACCAAGCTTGATCTCCAGGGCTTTAAGCCACACATTCAAAGGTAGAGCTTGAGCCACACGAGTCCCCATATCCTGCATTTGCACCCTGCTTTACCTGCACAGTGTGAGTGTTCACCTAGACCCAGGAAAACAGCACAAGAGGTACCCACCAATGAGGAATGGGTGTCTGGGCTGTTTCCAGACCCCATGGCAACTACATTTCAGAGCCGGGCCTGTGTTCAAGGGACTCAGGCAAGTAGTTGAGATAATAATAATAATAATGTTAATGTTTGAAAAGATTGTAACAGAGTGGAATATTCTCCACTTTCCAGCTCCTTCCCAGGGCTTCGTGTATATGCATATCTCCTTCCAGAATCCTGGTCAATACTAAGGTAGGATGAAAAAACTGGGGGTTTGGGATAAGCAGGAAAAAAGAAGCAAACTCTCTTGGTGGTGGAACTTACTGAAGTTAAGCTTTGAGTCTGTATTGATCAGGACTCTTAGTTGCAAGTGACAGAATCCCAACTCTGTTAGTGCGGGTAAAAGGTTAAGGTGCTGTAACAAAGATGCCCAGCAGTGCAGTGACTTAAGACAAAAGTTTACTTCTTTTTCAACTGAGCTGCCAAGTTGTCAAGGCAGCTATGATCCAGAGGGCCACTCAGAGACCCAGGTTTCTTCATAGTGCATGCCATCATTCCTTAGGACAGCAGTTTCTGGGGTGGTCCCTGGACCAGCAGCATCAGCAGCACCTGGGAACTTGTTAGAAATGTCAACTCTCCAGCCCTATCCTGGGCCTAGTGAATCAGGAACTTTATGTGTGGGGCCCAGCCATCTGTATCTTTACAGGCCCTCTGAGTGATTCTGCAAGTTTGAGAATCACTGCACTGCCCTAGGATACTATTCCTGTCTGCACAGTGGAAGCTGGGGCACAGAGGGTTGCAGCCAATGGGAAGAGGAAAGAACTCATGAAGCAGGCACAGAAACTTGTAAGGCTCAGGTCAGGAAGTGGCACATGTCACTTCCCTTCATGTTTTATTGGTAAGGATTGAGTCATATGGCCATACCTAGCTGCAAAGGAGACTGGGAAATGTAGTCTAGGCATGTACTCAGACAGAAGGGAAAGCATCTGAGTAGGAGAAAGAGGCAGTGGAAAGCTCTGTGAACTTAGCATTCTGGTCACTGGGACAGTATAAAATTTGACATCATTTGTTTCATGACTTTGAACCATGACTATCTGTCCCATGGTAAAATTCCTATACTAGAGAAAGAAGACTCATAGAAGGTAGTTTATCCACATTCTTGTGTAACACAGACATTTAACATTTCTTTATTGTGAAATATTTAAAACATTGTGGCAAAGACTAATGGATGTTTGTGATAGCACATGAAATGTAGATAGACTACATTTCCCAGCTTCCCTTGCAGTTGGGTGTGACCATGTGACTGAGTTCTAACCAAAGAGACAAGAGCAGAAGTTCTGTGTGCAACTTCCTGGCTCCGGCTTTCCATGAATTAATTGTCTGGGCTTCCTCCCTGACCTATTCAGGCCTTACTGGATGCAGATGATTGGGAGAAGGAGAGAGGAAGAAGAGTCCTAGAAGAAGGAGCCTGAATTCCTGGATCATCATGTGGGGGAGCCCACCAAGCAGAAGCACCCACTGGGAATGTTATGTAACACAAATAGACTTTGTGCTTTGGCTAGTAAGCACTTTGGCAGTGACGTTCCAATGACACTGGTGGTAGTGGAAGTGGATGCAGGTGATAAAGGGGTACACTGTCTGTAGAGAATTTTAAAACAGTAATGAAAAGGTCTAAAAGTCAATCTGCTTTTTATTGTCACCACATGCCAGCAATTCTAAATAATGCCAGTGTTAAAATATTCCTTCTTACCAGGGAGAAAACTCCCACTGTCAGAGGCGTTTGAACCAGAGTGATTCCATCTTGAATAGGGGCTGGGTAAAATGAGGCTGAGACCTGCTGGGCTGCATTCCCAGATGGTTAAGGCATTCTAAGTCACAGGATGAGATAGGAGGTTGGCACAAGATACAGGTCATAAAGACCTTGCTGATAAAACAGGCTGCAATAAAGAAGCCAGCTAAAACCCGCCAAAACCAAGATGGCTTCGAGAGTGACCACTGGTCGTCCTCACTGCTACACTCTCACCAGTGCCATGACAGTTTACAAATGCCATGGCAACATCAGAAAGTTACCTATATGGTCTAAAAATGGGAGGCATGAATAACCACTCGTTTGGCATATAATCAAGAAATAACCATAAAAATAGGTAACCAGCAGCCCTTGGGGCTGCTCTATGGATCATTTTCCCTTTACTTTCTTAATAAATTCACTTCTACTTTATGGGCTCGCCCTGAGTTCTTTCTTATGCGAGTTCTAAGAACCCTCTCTTGGGGTCTGGATTGGGACCCCCTTCCTGTAACACCACCACCTCCCCTGGTCCCTTGGTATGCCACTGAATTTGGAGTTTATTTATTACTGGGATCTGGTTTACCCTAGCTAATAAAGACAGGCATAAAGGTATAAATAGCAATGACGAACATCCATATGTACACCATGTTTTTTAAGGAGAAAAACATTACAAATATGACTGTTGACATGAACATTTAAAATAAATTTAGATTTCTTCTGGCGACTGCAGTCTGATACTTAAGCAATCTGCCTGGCGTGGGGAAAAGACTCAGGGAGACTTTGCATTCCACAGATGCCACATCAGCCATCTGGAATAAGCAGCGCGGCACCAGGTTCTGCCACCAGCTTCTGATTTAGCCGGCTTCTTTATTGCAACCTGTCTTACCAGTACGGTCTTTGTGATCTGTATCTTGCGCTGACCTCCTATCTCATCCTGTGACTTAGAATCCTGTGACTTAGAGCAGCCGTTCTTTATTCCTTTACTTTCTTAATAAACTCACTTTCACTTTATGAAGTCTCCCTGAGTTATTTCTTGTGTGAGCTCCAACAACCCTCTCTTGGGGTCTGGATTGGGACCCGATCCAGAACATAAAGATCATCAGCCATCTGGAGGAAGCGGCGACACCACCAGGTTCTCAAACTTTGGGTTTTAGTCAGGTGGCCACAGAGCAGGGGTCAAGAGAGGAAGGCAGGGGAGTAGGACTGCAGCGAGATGTCTCAGAGACTGAGAGAGGCAGGAGAGTTGGCGGACCTGGAGGTCGTGTTCTTGAGGTGAGTGGCAGTGAGGTGGTTGAGAGGATAGAGGGAGTCAAGTCAGTCACCTGTGTCCCACCCCTGCTGGCTTCAGGGCAGGGGAGAAGCTGCTGAAGAGGTTCATGTTAGGTTACTGGCCATCCAACAGAGCCTGGATGAAAAGACCTGGCCCGGTGAAAACAAAGCCTTTTTCATGAAAGCCAGTGGTGAGGAGGCATTGGGCAGTGGAGGTGTGACCAGAAAGGGGCCCTGATCCAGACCCCAAGATAGAGTTCTTGGATCTCCTGCAAGAATTTGAGGTGAGTCCACAAAGTGAAAGCAAGTTGATTAAGAAAGTAAAGGAATAAAGAATAGCTACTCCATAGACGGAATAGCCCTCAGGGCCGCTGGTTGCCCATTTTTATGGTTATTTCTTGATGACATGCTAAACAAGAGGTGGATTATTCATGTGTCCCCTTTTAGACCATATAGTGTAACTTCCTGATGTTGCCATGGCATTTGTAAACTGTCATGGCGCTGGTGGGAGTGTGGCAGTGAGGACAACCAGAGGTCACTCTCGTCGCCATCTTGGTTTTGGTGGGTTTTGGCCATCTTCTGCAGCCTGTTTTATCAGCAAGGTCTTTATGACCTGTATCTTGTGCCGACCTCCTATCTCATCCTGTGACTTAGAATGCCTAATCATCTGGGAATGCAGTCCAATAGGTCTCAGCCTTATTTCACCCAGCCCCTACTCAAAATGGAGTTGCTCTGGTTCTAACATCTCTAACAAAGGGGCCATGGATAAAGACCAAGCCAGTGTGATGGGGCCACTTGCAACCGAGTTTGTCAGCCAACCTGAAGGTGATGAAGAGGACTTGGCCCCTGCTTCTGCCCTTGGGTTCTCCCTGATACCATAATTCATTTCAGTGGAAGTGAAAAAAAGATGAATTCGTGAGAATCAGACGGCTGAGAATGCACCTTAGACCCTAGACCACATTTTAGCCATGAAGAAGCAGGAGGCCTTTTCGTTAGCACATGATACATGGAGGCCATTGGTCGCCTCCCTTTTCCTAGGCAGAAGGTGGGGGGATACCTACCAGAGAGGCTGTTGGAGTTGCCCCTTGAAGACCCTCCTCCCGGCAAGTGGCCTCTCGGCTGTTCATGCATGGAAATGCCACAAGGGGGCAGCAGCACATCACTGCTGTCCCCCGAGCCTCGCGCTGTGTCTGATTTCAATGAGATGGGAGGTTTGTTAAAACAGATTTCTGGGCCCTACTCCCAGAGCTTCTGTAGGTCTGGGACAGGGCATTTCTAACAAGTCTCCAGCTGATGGCTGCTACTTCTGGTCGAGTACAATGGATCTATCTGTTAGAAGTCAGGATAGTGATTATCTTGTGGGTAGTTAAGAGAGGGAGTCCAAGGTGGATTTGGGAGGTGCAGGCAATGCATGGTCCTGCAGTTGACCCAGGTACTGATTGACTCATTTGTGAAAACTGGACTCACTGAACACTTATTATTTGTGTACTTTTTTTTTTTTTTTTTTTGAGACAGGGTCTCACTCTTGTCACCCAGGCTAGAGTGCAGTAATGCAATCTCGGCTCCCTGCAACCTCTACCTCCTGGGCTCAAGCCATCCTCCCACCTCAGCCTCCTGCGTAGCTGGGACTACAGGCATGTGCCACCATGCCTGGCTGATTTTTGTATTTTTTGTAGAGGGGGTTTTGCTGCGTTACCCAGGGTGGTCTCAAACTCCTGAGCTCACACGATCCACCCGCCTCAGCCTCCCAAAGTACTGGGATTACAGGCATGAGCCACCATGCCTGGTCCTGTATACTTTTTATACTTCATTAAAAATTCAAGAAAGAGGAAAAAGAAAGTCAAGGGAAAGAGAAACAAAAATGGAAGGAGAGGAGGCGAGAGGATGAAAGAGACAGAAGAGAGAAATGGAGAGAGAGAGAGAGAGACAGAGAGAGAAAGAGACGAGAGAGAGAGAGAGAGAGAGAGAGAGAGAGGCTGAGCCAGCTGCTGGTTCAGCTGGTTCTGACTTCCCATCCTGGATGGTGAGTGGTGATTCTGTTCTTCAAGCCTCAGCTTCTCATCTGTAAAATGCAGATCACAGCAACCACCTCACTTTCAGTAAGAGAAGGTATAGAAAATGTGAAAGGAAAATGAAAACCCCAATTCACTCTGCCAAAAGTGAACAATTAAGCTGCAAGTTGAGTCATACAAGAAGTTGCCTTTCCTTTGTTCCTAGGCAGAGAGCCACAGATGAAAGGCCACGTATCTCCACGGGGAGCTACTCTGCGTTCACCTCATCTTATGTAAAGTTACAGAGCGTGAGAGGAATACGTAACTGAATACATAATTTCCCTACCTGCTCTTTTTCTCTTGCAATATGTGGATTTCCAGACCCTCCTTCTTTCCCCTCCAGCCTGCTTTCCCCTTTAAATACTAAAGCCCTCAAAGTCATCTTTAGAGAAAGGCACAGACCTCTCTACTGGGCATGTCCTTAACCTTGGAAAAATAAATGTCTAAACTGATTGAGACCTGTCTCAGACACTTTCTGGTTTACAAAAGCACCAGGAACACAGTAGCTGCTCAATAAACAGTGAGACAGTAAACTGCTCCCCATAAGTGTGTGGGCTCCCCTGGGCACTGTGTTTGTCCCTGGATCCCAGGGCAGCGCTTGGGAGGGCCTAGCTGTCTGTGTTTGCTAGATTCATTTTAATTGTAACTAGTTAGAATGGGGAGGACCTCCTGGGGCCTGTTGATGCCCTTTACTAGGAAGGGCTGTGGAAGCTCAGGGGCTGCCTTGCTCACTAGAAGCAGGGAGTTCTCTTCTTCCCCTGGCCACTTCCTTTAAAACAGTTTCTTTTGTCTTAAGTTTTCATTTCTACATTTGTCCCTTCGTTCAGTCCCTTCTTCCTTACGGCTCTTGGCTGGAGGAGGATGGTGTGCCAAGGGCCCCAGGAACAGGCCCTATGCCAGGTCTTTCGGCCACAGCTGGTGGCAGAGGCCTCTCCAGAAAGCATTCTGCCCCAGGACACTCAGCTTTCCCTGCAGACCCAGGCCAGCACTGAGGAAGTGAGTGCAGAAGCTTCCCATGGGGAAATGGCCAGGCCTGGGCTCCTGTGGCCCTGAGAGCTTCAGAGAGGGTTAACTTGGTTTGCCCCGTGACCTTTCCCCTGACACGTGTTTCTTCTTCTCCACAAACAAGAGGACTCCCAGTCCTTGCCTTCACAACATTTGCCAAGAATTGCAGGCAGGAGGATAATAGCTTCAGTTGAAGAACATGAAGGAATTACCTTCCTAATGCAATACCCCTGCGGAGTGGATACTCACTTTTTGTGTGTGTGTGTGTATGTGTGTGTGTGTTTTTTTAGGCAGAGTCTCGCTCTGTTGCCCAGGCTGGAGTGCAGTGGCATGATCTTGGCTCGCTGCAACCTCCACCTCCTGGGTTCAAGTGATTCTCATGCCTCAGCCTCCCAAGTAACTGGGATTACAGGCGCGCACCACCATGCCTGGCTAGTTTTTGTATTTTTGGTAGAGATGGGGTTTCACCATGTTGGCCAGGCTGGTCTTGAACTCCTGACCTCAGGTGATCCGCCCGCCTCAGCCTCCTAAAGTGCTGGGATTACAGGCGTGCTTGCCACTGCACCCAGCTGGGTACTTACTTTATACAGCTGTCCTATGGGGTGGGCACTACTATTTATTCCTATTTTACAGATCAAAAAACTAAAGCGCCAAAAGTTAGGATAATGGTTGCTAAAATTTATTATATTTTATTTTATTTTATTTTGTTGCAGACCACCACAATTACTACTTGAGGCTGTCACTACAGCAGTTATTACTGTTACTACTTGAGACCGTCATTACAGCAGTTACTACTGTTACTGCCTGAGACTTCATTACAGGACTGAACAAAGGGACGAACGGACGAACGTAGAAATGAAAACTTAAGACAAAAGAAACTGTTTTAAAGGAAGAGACCAGGGGAAGAAGAAGAGAGCTCCCTGCTTCTAGTGAGCAAAGGCAGCCCCTGAGCGTCCACAGCCCCTCCTATTTATTGGGTAGAATGAGCAGGGAGGAGGAGGTAACGACTGGTCAGCTGCTTGATTGATCACAGGTTCATATTGTTACTAACAGGCTTCAGTTATGCCTAATTACAAGAAACACTATGCTTGGGGCTTTCCTGACAGCCCTCAGCATTCCTTCTGGGTGGCAGAAACAGTTTGTCAGTTTGCCAACATTCTGCATTTATGAGAAATAGTTTGCTGCTTACTCATATAGCTTCCAGTGGTATACCGAGTTGATCATGACCCTCAATCTTTCGGCCTCCGTACCTCCAGGCTGGAGTGCAGTGCTATGATCTTGGCTTACTAAACCTCTGTCTCCCCGGTTCAAGCAATTCTCGTGCCTCAGCCTCCTGAGTAGCTGGGATTACAGGTGTGTGCCATCACACCCAGTTAATTTTCGTATTTTTAGTAGAGATGGGGTTTTCATGTGTTGGCCAGGCTGGTCTTGAACTCCTGACCTCAAGTGATCTGCCCGCCTTGCCCTCCCAAATTGCTGGGATTACACGTGTGAGTCATCGTGCCCGGCCCTAAATTTTTTTTGTAAATCATGTAACACTCTCAACAATCCTCTGTGTTGAGTATTGCCATTATCCCCATTTTAAAGAAGGGGAAACTGAGGCACAAGGAAGTTAAGTACTTTGCCTAAGATGACAGTGCTAGGAAATAGCAGAGCCAGGACGCACACCTGGGCGGGTTGGCTGAGGCCACTCACTCCCCCACTGCACAGCAGCGGCTCAGCTGTGAGGTCATAGGCCTGAGTCCCAGCTCCACAACTCCAGGACAGCTTGTTAATCACTCTGGGTCTCAGTTTACTCATCTCTAAGCAGGGAGTATTAGTGGCACTTTCCTTTAGGAATGTCCCAAGGATGACGTGCAACGGTGGGGACAGAGCACTTGGCAGAGACAGCCTTATGTGTGGGAGTCCCTCAGTGCCCATTCCTCGTTCTTGTCCATGTTCTCCCTGTTTAGGGGGACGTCATCAGAATTTCGCCTGGAAATGTGTTTAGGGTTTACCCTTGCAGCACCAGACCCATGGAAATTCTCAGTCTATGAGAGACCCCAACAGCCATTCTGGAGAGTCAGATAAACTCAGGTTGGACTAAAATCCCACCCCAGCTGTAGACCAGCTTTTAGACAGCTCACTTTCCCGGGTGTTTCCTCCTCCCTGAGCTGGAGTTAGTTAGATTTGCCATGCAGGGGCTCTGTGAAGGTTACATGGCTCAAATTCAGCCTGTGATTCTCAAACTAAGGTTTCTGGAGTGGCTGATACCGGAGATGAGTGTTGGGGGCTGGGCAGCACGGGCCTCTGTGGCCAGCAACTCTACCTGGGGTGGGTAATTTACAAACACCGTGTCTGGGAATTGCCCTCATTCTCAGAACCCTCCCTACCCTTAATTGTCCTGCATCTCCAAGGCTCCCCTTTCTTCCACCTTCCCAGCAGGTTTGACTCATGGGAAGCATAACCGGAAACAGGGGGATAGCAGCAGGCAGAAGCGGGGGCACATCTCTCCACCTCTGTCTACTTTTTGTTAGGTCTACAAGGCTGCATCTCCTTAGCGGCTGCAGCTCCCAGCAGACAGCCTTACCGGGTCCCCATCTTCTGCCTGCTGGTGCCAGCTCTGGGCTCTGCCCTCCCTCTGCCCCTCCACCCCGAGGGCTGGTGTTGAGTTTCTCCTCTTGCATCACACGGTCTCCTACTTGGCCTCTCAGGTGGGTAACTAAGTCTTCTCATTAAATTCCTTTTATTTTATTATGTTGAGTGAAAGATGTCATTCATTATAGAGTACCTACTCTATGGTTGCATTAATGCAAAGTTCAAGAACAGGAAAACTCATCTATGGTGATAGAAATCAGAACAGTCGTTGCCTTGGGGAGCAGAGAGATAACTGGGAAGGAGCCAGAGGGAACTCCCTGAGATGGTGCAAATGTTTTATACCTTGATTGAGGAGTTGGTTACATGAGCGTGTATGATTATGAAGACTCGTTAAACCATATGCTTAAAACCTGTATATTTAACTGTGCGTAAATTATACCTTAATAAAATTAGTTCAATAAGAAGAAATCCCTGTTTAAATACCAAGAGTGCTTTCTAATTTCCTGCTTGGATTCTAATGAAAACACAGTTTTACTTTTTAAACAAACACAGGTAGACCATGGAGGAAGATGTAAAATTTATGTATTTGGTGTTGAGTGTTTTTGTTTTTGTTTTTTTGTTGTTTGTAAACGATAAAACATGAGACTTCAAACAATTTCACCCTTGGGTTAGTTGATTTCAGGCTATGCTCCCCAGTCCCTAGGAGGCAGCCTTCATTCTCCCTGCTCTTCTCTGGTCGAAAACGCTGGGAAGCACCGGTCTGTATAAAGTGCTAGTGCCTAGCACATAGTAGGTGCTCAAGAAATGTTAATTATTGACTGGGCGCAGTAGCTCACGCCTGTAATCCCAGCACTTTGGGAGGCCAAGGCGGGCGGATCACTTGAGGTCAGGAGTTCGAGACCAGCCTGCCCAACATGGCAAAACCCCCTCTCTACTAAAAATACAAAAAAAAGAGGCCGAGCATGGTGGCACGCGCCTGTAATCCCAGCTACTCAGGAGTCTTGAGGCAGGAGAATTGCTTGAACCTAGGAGGCTGCAGTGAGTCGAGATCGTGCTATTGTACTCCAGCTCCAGTCTGGGCAACAAGAGCAAAACTCCGTCTCAAAAAAAAAAAAAAAAAAGTTAATTATTATTAATATGAATTGGGTTTCATGGATCACTTGAAGGCCTGTCTTCTGTCTTTCTTTAAGACCGTGTGATTTCACCTTGTGAGGTTCACAGAGAACTCCGCCCCGGATTCTGCCCCAGATAATGGGAGGGCTTTCTCAGAAAACACAGGCCTGACACACAAGATCACGCATAGGCTTGTATTCAGGAACGATTTTACAAAACTCGAGAAAAGGCAGCAGGAGATCCAGAATCTCTGTGTGCCTTCTCTTCATCCTACCCCCAGAAAAATGGCCAGTCTAGCCCAGCACCTGCTGAAGCCTCAATATTAAGGGAACGCTTGTCCCATCTCTTGCCCAGGGGAAGTTGGAGAGAAAGCTCGCCTGTGTGCATGTTTGATATAAGCGGTGTGTGTAGGCAGGGAATGGGCTAGAGGACCCTGGACATCTTGGCCAGCCTCCCAGGCAGTGAGTTAGAGGAAAGGGGACTAGGTCTTGCACCTCCACTGTACCTCGGGGTCCAGGCAGACCAGGCAGGGTGTTAATCGTGTCCTGCATGGTGGACCCAAGCTAAAGTGTTGCCTGCAGCCAAAGGCCTGGGCAGGGGCCATCTTCCATCAGCCCAGGGCCCAGGCACAGGGCTACTTGCTGGGGATGGTGGACACCATGTCCCCATTCCCAGCCCTGCTCTAGAAGGCACTGTTACGTGGACTGCGACCCCTGGAGGGCGGGCAGGGCCTGGACAGGCACAGGCGGCGCTGGGTCTCCAGTCGGCAGAAGCGGTTCTGGTTGGTCACCCGGGTGGTCATGCCCAGCCCACAAGTGGTTGAGCAGGGTCCCCAGGCCGTGCTCCATTCTGGGCAGGGGACACCAGGGGGCAGGGAAGAGACAAGGCCAGAAAACTGGGGTCCTAGGGGAGAAAGAACAAGAGTTAGCACTGAGCAGCCAGGGCTCAGCAGCTCAGTCAACCCACCCACCAGCGGCCACGGCAATCTTGGTCAAATGGCTCAGCTTTCTGCATCTCAGTTTCTTCTTATGTAAATTTCCTAACAGTGGATGGCATCGAATAAAATGATGGCCATGAAGTGCCTAGCACAGTGCCTGGTACTTGTAAGATTTCCATAAATATTAGTTATTTGGCAACCAGAGTTTGCTGGTCACGATGGCCCCTCAGTCAACTACAGCTTTCTCATCTCTTTGGACAAACAGCATTTTACAGGCAGAGGGTGCCCAGCCTGTGTGGAGAGGTGCTTTGACCCAGTGGCAAGGATGCTAAAGATTCCAGGATTCTTGTGCCAGGAACCAGATGGCGGGTTTACCACGGTCTAGCTTTTTCTCTGCTCCAAGTCTCCCTCTGTGAATATTTTGGTGTCCTTCCTTCTAGTCTTACACCAGTAGTCCCCAACTAGGGTAATTTTGCCTCCCAGGAAAGGTTCGGCAATATCTGGAGACAGTTTTGGTCATCACATTTGGGCGGATGCTACTGGTATCTGGTGAGTAGAAGCCAGGGATGCTGCTAAGCACCCCGCAGTGCACGGGAAAGCCCCCCCCCCCCAACAAATAATTACTTGCCCTGATTGTCGTTAGTGGTGAGGTTAAGAAACCCTGACTTCTACCCATATGTGTGGGCTGTGTATGCATGTGTACGTGTAGATATACCTGTATACATGCATAGGGACACACTTAGTTGAGATTAAGTTGGAAATACACCTTCTTATCCTGCTTTTATTCATAAGGCAAACTCACTCGCGTTTTCCTATGTATTTAAATGGATATATCATATTCCATCACGGGGATAATAACGGCTACCTCTGATACAGTACCATGTGCCAGGCACTGCTACAGCTGCTTGACTTGAACAAACTCAAGGAGTTCTCACAACGCTATGAAGTGGATGCTCTTATTGTCCCCATTGGACAGCTGAAGAAACTGAGACACAGAGAAGTTAAGCAACTTTCTCAGAGTCACATAGCAAAAAGGGGGTGGCGGGGCTGGTGCAGACACCGTGCACCTGACCCAAAACACTCGACTACCTCTTGTGGGTGGCAGCAGCATTTATGAAACCAATCCTCCTCTTTTCAGTTGCCTTTTTTAAAAAGTCACATTCATGTGATAATAATTTTCAAAAAGCAACACAGCAACAGCAAAAATCTCTAAAATTGAAGATTTATAGTGGGACGGTGGGAGGTAACTGTCTATTCTCCATCTCTAGCCCACCCTCAGCCCACATTCCAGAGCAGCCACCTTGCCTGGTTCAGTTTTGAGTTCCTTTTTTAATAAGCCCAAATAACAATAAATTAATAATATTTTATTAATATGTATCAATATATTATAAAGACAGTAACATTATATATTCTAAGAGCTTAGCTCTATTATATCTCTGAAATGTGAGAATTTGGTTCATGTACCCTAACCTATCTTTCCTCTCTCCACTCTGTCACCCAGTTTTTATTTTTAATTATTTATGGTTTTAAATTACACATCTCAAAGGCAGTTGCTTTTTGTTTATCGGTTTTAAAGTGGGAGGCCTGGTGACCCTCCACTCCTCTTTCTTTTATTCTTCTTTTTGAGACGAAGTTTCATGCTTGTGGGCCAGGCTGGAGTGCAGTGCCATGATCTGGGCTCACTGCAACCTCTGCCTCCTGGGTTCAAGCGATTCTCCTGCCTCAGCCTCCCAAGTAGCTGGATTACAGATACCGGCCACCATGCTCGGCTAATTTTTGAATTTTTAGTAGAGACGGGGTTTCCCCATGTTAGCCAGGCTGGTTTCGAACTCCCTACCTCACGTGATCCTCCCACCTCGGCCTCCCAAGGTGCTGGGATTACAGAGGCGAAACACCGTGCCCGGCCCTCCGCTCCTCTTTCTTATCTCCCTCCTCAGCCTCTGCCCCTCCCAGCTTCTGATGTGTCCCTGGGTCCTGGTACCCAGGAAGCCCCGCCCCACCTCATCCCCCAGGTGGCCCTTGGCGCCCCCAGGCAGTCCTGCCCTTGACCTGGACCAGCGCTGCGCTCACCTTGGGCTGGAAGGGGCTGGGCCCCCAGTCCCCCTCCTTGGCCGCACACCCACTCTGGGCAGCACTTGCCAAGGACCTCGACCCTTCTGGGGTAGGGGCAGTCCCAGCTGGGCAGCCGCACGTCCTCACTGCACAGCGGCACGCAGGTGAAGCCGCCGTCCTCGCAGCGGCAGCGGATGCTGCAGTGGGGCTGGAAGGTCTCCCCCTCCTGATACAGGCGACCGTTCACCTCACAGCTGCCATCGTCCTCTGCCACTGCGGAGGAGAAACCGCACCCCCATCGGTGACCCGCAAAGCGGCACAGCCCTCTCTGCAGAGCTGCCCAGATCCCGCCGCAGGAGGCAGCGGTCTCACAGTAGCTGAGCCCTGCCCAGGACTCCAGCCCAGGATATGCACCTCTCCCCAGCCCTCCACCAGCCTGCTGGGGCACCCTGCATCCTGGCACAGGGATTGCAAGAAGACAGGACTGGACTGAGCCCCCAGCTCTGCCCTTTCTTAGCTGTGGACCTGGGCCAAGTGATTTCACTTCTTCTTGCCTCAGTGTCCTCATTTGCAAGGTGGGATATAATGGTACTTATTTTCCAAGGTGGTAGAGACTACTCGGAATGACGGGTGTAATGATCACAACATAAAGGAGATCTTCCATATGTCCTTGCTTATTATCGTTAGTATAGTTACTATATATTAATAACGTTTAAGTATTCTATGCACACTGAGATTTCATGCAACAAAGTCATTGTCCACTTGTGTTGTAGTCATCACTGTCATGTCAGGGCTTAACTTGCCGGCTGTGTGTCTTTGAGTAAGTTACTTAACTTCTCTGAGTGGCCTGAACAACAGCAATAATGAGCTCGGTAACTGTACCTCCAGGTTCCATGGGATGACATGTCCATACCCTCTAGCACACAGTGCTAGGCATGGCCTAAGTGCTCAGGGAACACTCTTTCAATGAAGCCCTCAAGATATGGGTGTTATTGCCGCTTCTTCCACTGGACATGAACTCCTTGAGGGCTGGGGCTGCCAGTGTGCATCTCTGCATCCCTCTGATGGGCTCAGAGCCTAGGTGTAACACACAGCACTGCAGGAAATGCCCCTTGAATGAATAGCTGGCATAAGGCTTGGCACATGAGATACACTGATAAAATAGCCCTACTCCTTATCATTCCAGAGGTATTTACTGTTTCCCTCCTGTGTGCCAACCACTGTGCTCCTAGACAGAAAGAGGATAGTTCCTGCCTCGAGGGACTTACGAGCCTGGGGAGGGGGCACAGGTGTGAGGGCATCATCTCCAAGACAGAATGAAGTAAGAGCGCTGGAGAGGCATGTGAGCCGCTCAGGAAGTGCAGATGAGGAACAGCGTGTATGTGAGACTTTGGTGACCACTGAGCTATGTCTGGGGAAAGGACTCATTAGCAAACAGGTTCTCCCAGATCTTCTGAGAAAACCTTCCAGTAGGTCTATACACACACAGGGGTTTCAGAACCACACATACTCAGGTTCCAACTCTGGCTCCCACTTGTGGGGCCTGGGGCAAGTTATTTTGCCTCTCTGAGCCTTGGTACCTGGCTCACAGGGCTGCTGGGGGATTAGATGAGCTAGGGGACTTACAGCATTTTGCCCCAAGCCTGGCACATAGCAGATGCTCAATAAATGGGAGTGGGTTATGCTTCCACATAGCATCTGTTATGTGCCAGGCTTGGGGCAAAATGCTGTAAGTCCCCTGGCTCATCTAATCCTCCAGCAGGAAAGACCTCACTGAGAAATAATGCTGGTAGAGGGAAGAGCCAGTGCAAAGGCCCTGAGACAGGAGTATGCCTGGGGTATTTAAGGAACAGCAAGGGGCCAATGTGACTGCAGCAGACAGCAGGAGGAGATGAGGTCAGAGAGGAAGCAGGAGCAAGATCCTGTGGGGCCTTGTAGGCCACTGTGGGGACTTTGGCTTTTCCTCTGAGATGGGAAGCCACCAGAAGGCTTGGGGCAGAGGAGGGAGGTGATCTGGCAGGAGCTCTCTGCTGTGTTGTGAATAGACCAGGAGCAAGGAGAGAAGGAGGGAGATGATTATGGGGCTACTGCAAAATCCAGGCCAATGATGACGGGGCTCAGACAAGGGTGGTAGCCACAGAAGGGACGGGAGTGTCGGATGCTGGAAATACCATGATGAATTTGCTGGTGGATGGTATGTGGGAGGTGAGAAAAGAGAGACGTCTAGGCTGGCTGTGGTGGTTCACGCCTGTAATCCCAGCACTTAGGGAGGTTGAGGCGGGTGAATCACTTGAGGTGGGGAGTTCCAGACCAGCCTGGCCAACATGGCAAAAACCCATCTCTACTAAAAATACAAAAATCAGCTGGGCATGGTGGCAGGAGTCTGTAATCTCAGCTACTTGGGAGGCTGAGGCATGAGAATCGCTTGAACGCAAGAGGTGGGGGTTACAGTGAGCCAAGATCATGCCACTGCACACTGGGTGAAAGAGTGAGACTCCATCTCAAAAAGAGAGAGAGAGAGAGAGACATCTAGAATGACTCCAAGGTCTTGAGCCTGAGCCATGAGAAGCATGGAGATGCTTTCAACAGACGGGGGAGACCGATCTGGGGGGCAGGAGATGAGGATCCCGGCATTGGATGTACTGTTACACGATGGTGAATCTGTAGCGCGTCTCGCAGCTCAGAGTTGGCCCTTACAGAAGGGCGTTCAATGAGTGATAGGAGAGGTTTTTGGCAGCGTGTTCCCTGCAAAGCCCCAGACTGAGCCTTTGTGATGTGTTAACTGGACTCTTTGGGGTTCACCAGTTCCCGGTGAACTTTAAATCAGTTTAAATCATTAAGCACTCATGAGCACCCACCATGTTGACAGACTAAGGTGGGGAGTTGCAGGAAGGACCAGGGACCCAAGTACACTTTGGCCTGCGGTGTTTGAAGTCTGAATTAAGATGGAATACGAAAAATCCCTTAATACACTTATCGACAATCACAGCCTATGTACTATTCAACAGCTGCGTGTCAGGCAGTTGAGCAATGGAGTTTGTGGAGTCAGCTCCCTGAGTTCAAATCTCAGCTCTGCCAGTTATGAGCTTTGTGACCTTGGGCAAGTTGCCTAGCTTCTCTATACCTCTTTTTTCCATTTATAACAGAAGGGTGGGCCAGGCGCGGTGGCTCACGCCTATAATCCCAGCACTTTGGGAGGCCGAGGCAGGCAGATTACGTGAGGTTAGGAGTTTGAAACCAGCCTGACCAACATGGAGAAACCCTGTCTCTACTAAAAATACAAAATTAGCCGGGCTTGGTGGCACATGCCTGTAATCCCAGCTACTAGGGAGGCTGAGGCAGGAGAATCGCTTGAACCTGGGAGGCGGAGGTTGCGGTGAGCGGAGATCTGGCCAGAGCACTCCAGCCTGGGCAACAAGAGCGAAACCCCGTCTCAGGAAAAAAAAAAAAAAAAAAAAAGAGAGAGAAGGGTGATATTAGTACCTACCTCATGTGGTTGTGAGATTAAATGAGTTTATATTTGCGAAACCCTCAGTGTCTTACACATGGTAAGGGCTTGTGCAAGTGTAAAATAAACTCTGTGGGTGCTGTTTACACGTGTCATGGCAAATGTAAATAACAGCTTTGTAAGCAAAGTGGCACTTATCTCAATTGTTCTTCAGATACATTTTCACAAGCAATCATCCCTCAGTCTGTGTAACAAATCACCCTCCTTACCCTTACAATATTTGTAAATAAAGCATTTCACATGGAGTTATTACTTTTTTTTTTTTTTTTTTTTTGAGATAGGGTTTGGTCTGTCGCCCAGGCTCAAGCGAGCCTCTCACCTCAGCCTCTCAAGTAGCTACAGGCATGTGCCACCACACCTGGCTAATTTTTTTTTTTTTTTGCAGAGATAGGATCTCAGTATGTTGCCAAGGCTGGCCTAGAACTCCTGGGCTCAAGTGGTCCTCCCGCCTCAGTCTCCCAAAGTGATAGGATTATAGGCATGAGCCACTGTGCCTGGCCTGTTGTTTTTTGACAATGCTTTTCCTATAAATAGATTAATTGTCAATAATTCATGAGCTTCTCTCTCTCTCTCTCTCGTTCTTATTTTTATAAAAGTGTGACATGCACATGAATGAAAGAGGTAAATTGTTCCACAAGGCTTATTATTTAAAAAGAAAGAAGAAGAACAATCTCTTGCCTTTTTGCATTTCTCTAAAGTGATGGTTCCCGACTGGAGATTTTGCCCCCTGGGGAAATTTGGCACTGTCTGAAGACAGACTGTCATGACGTGGGGGACAGGGAGTGCTCCTGGTATACAGTGGGTGGAGTTCAGGGATGCTGCTAGAAGTCTTACCATGCACAGGACAGCCCTCCCAAGACAACGAATTCTCTGGCACCAAGTCACTAGAGCCAGCTTGCAAAGCCTGCCCCAAAGCATCAGAGGACACCAAGGCCTAGAAGAGTGGTGAGGAAAGTCACCTGCTCGGGTGACTGGTGAGTACATAGCAAACCCAGGATTCCAGCAGTGCTCCGAGGGCCCCTACTCTGAGTGAAGACAGAATGAAATGTTCCTTAGAGCCTGTTGGATCCGGTCCCATGCCGTGTGACATGAAGCATGTCCCTTAATGCTGGTGAACCTCAGTTTCCTCATTCATAAAATGGGTCTGAAAGTACTTCCCATCGTAGGGTTATTGTGAGGATGATGTGACGTGTGTAGTAAGTGCTTAGCACAGTTCTGGACACATATTATGCCCTAAATAAGAGGTTGCACTTTTATTTTCCTCAAAGTGTTGTAAGGATCCTGAGAAGGGAATGGTGGCATCCGATTTGAAGAATCTGGGAGGGCTTCTCAGGGGAGAAGGTGTTTGAACCTGGCTTTGAAAGTTGGCAATGATTTGGACAGGTAGGGATGGGGGAAGGTTACTGGGGTAGTAAGATGATTTAAGCAGAGGCCAAGAAGGGAGAGGAGGGAGTACAGAATGGGCTTTGGGTCACCAAGTTCAGCTGGAATGGGTGGGGTACCTGAAGTGAGCATCCAAGGAGATAGAGGAGGACTGCACTTTGATTCAGGACACCACGGCCTTGACCTCCCGCTCACACACCCCCCTCAGTCCTGCAAACCTGCTTACAGAGGCACAGGGCCCCCCGGCCACCGGGTCCTGCCCCGGGCTGGCAGACCAGGCCCTGGCTGGCGTCGCAGACGTGGAGTTGGTCGCAGGGCTCCCCCAGCCGTCGTGCACATACCCGGCAGCAGCCACAGCCATCCAGCACCAGGGCTACTCCCAGTGGGCATCGGGGAGGTGGCCAGGGGCAGGTACATGGTGTTGGGCACAGCTGGGTACACACCTGAAGAGACAGAGACCTCACTCAGCCACGGGCTTTCAAGGTGGGCAGTGAGACCCTCACAACCAGCCACCTCTGCCAGGCTGGGCAGTGTGGGGTCCACACCTTAGCCTCAGAGCCATGCAGACCTGGCCTCGAAGGCCAGTAGTCCCACAACATGCCCTAAGAGGCAGCATGGCATGTGGTTACGGGCAAGGACTCTGGGCTAGAGTTCCAGTTCTTTACTTTTTATTTTTATTTTTGGAGTCAAGAGTCTTGCTCTGTCGCCCAGGCTGGAGTGCAGTGGCACAATCCCAGCCTCACTGCAACCTCCATCTCCTGGGTTCAAGCGACTCTTATGCCTCAGCCTCTCAAGTAGCTGGGACTACATGCACCTACCACCACGCCCAGCAATTTTTGTATTTTTAGTAAAGATCTGGTTTCACCATGTTACCCAGGCTAGTCTTGAAATCCTGAGCTCGGGCAATCCACCTGCCTCGGCCTCCCAAAGTGCTGGGATTACAGGCATGAGCCACTACACCTGTCTGGACTTCCAGTTCTAATTCTGCCCCTTATTAGCTGAGTGACCTCGAGGACGTTACTTAAGCTCTCTGAGCCTCAGTTTCCTTGAAGTATCTAACTCAGAGGATTACTCTGAGGAGTACGTGAAATGTTGCACAGCAAACCCTCAGCACAGGGCCTGGCATGCAGTAGGCACTCAGTGCACTTAGCTTTGATGATCATTGTTGTTAATGATGGCAGAGGGCTCAGCCCCTGCCTGCCCTCTGGGAGCTTACAGAAAGGCAAAAGTAACAAGTCAAGGATGAAAATGGCAGGGGCTGGTACATTTTCCAGCATATGGCTACTTATCTTAGGACGAATAAATTGAACCGTATCATGGATGTTTTTGGCCTTTTGATTCATCCAGCAAGCTTCCCAGCTCTGGATGTGCACCAGATCAGCCAGGAGACTTGGGAAAATACAGAACCCCCAACCCACTCTGGGGTTTACAAAATCAGAAGTCCCTGACTCTGGGACCTGGAATCGTTATTTTTAACAAGCTGTCCAGCGGCTTCTGCAGCTCAGCTAGGTTTTCAGCACCTCTGACCCAGTCTAACCTCCTCCCCCTGCCAGGTACAGATGGGGAAACGGAGCTCCAGAGAGGGACAGGGACTTGCCACAAGTCAGTGTGTTCGATTCAGGGCTGGGAGCGTCCCAGGTCCTGCTTCCCAAGTGAGGACTCAGGGTCACGGGGTGGGGGTAGACTGTGTCCGTAAGCCAGGCACCCACTCCCCAGTGACAGGGTCAGGGGATCAGCCCATGTGACCTGCCTGCCCCTCACCACCCACATCAGAAAAACAACCGCAACATACGGCAAGGTGCCGTGGGCTCCCTGTCCGCCCATTTGAAGGTGGGAACCAAGAAGGAAGCATAATTCAAGATGCTTCCAGTGGCCCCATCTGTGGGGGCCCAAGTTTGAGTTGAGTAGGATCCTTAGGGGATGAGGGTTTTATCTAGAGGAAGGGAGACTTGCAGTTTACATTGATGGGGCTCATGACCTTATATCTCCTGTGCAGCCCCAAAGCAGGCAATGACCCCTTTGCCCTGCCTCACCCCCTGCCCCGCCCAGTGCCCACCCCCCCATAATCCTGCAAACCTGCTTTCAGTTCCTGGCAACTCCCACACTGGCCACTAGGAGCCATTGCAAACTGGCTGACCAGCCTCTGGTGGGGGCCACAAAGTAGGAGGCGATCACGGCCCCCACAAAGACAGCACTGACTAGCAGATGAACGCACAGAGCTAGGTGTCTGGCTGCCTCACAAGGGAGTGGGTCCCATCACTGCAGGCTGTTCAGATTAGAGAGATGATGGCCTGACCTCGCCCCTCAAGGTGTGGTCTGAACTAGCAGCAGCAGCGTCACCTGGGAGCTTGTTAGACAGGCAGCATCTGGAGCCCCTCTATAAATCCAAAGCTGGATTTTTATATAACAAATCCGAATCTGCAGTTTCTTTCTTTTCTTTTCTTTTTTTTTTTTTTGAGATGGAATCTTGCTCTGTCACCCAGGCTGGAGTGCAGTGGCACGATCTTGGCTCACTGAAACCTTCGCCTCCCAGGTTCAAGCAATTCTTCTGCCTCAGCCTCCTGAGTAGCTGGGATTACAGGTGCGCACCACCACGCCAGGCTAATTTTTTGTATTTTTAGTACAGACGGGGTTTCACCATGCTGGCCAGGCTGGTCTCAAACTCCTGACCTCGTGATCCACCCACCTTGGCCTCCCAAAGCACTGGGATTACAGGCATGAGCCACCGTGCCCGGCCTGAATCTGCATTTTCATAAATCCACAAGTGATTCACATAGAAACAGTCTGGGCTTTTGGGTTCCCTTCTAAGTCAGAGGTTCAGCTGCCTTGGCTTGTGGGCAATGGTGGGAGGACTGTCAGGAGTGACCCTCAGGTCCCTCCCACCTGAAAACAGGAGTGCCAGGAAATAGACCAGCAGCTGTGCACCCGGGATCCCACTGTGGACCCCTCTACTGGCCATGTTTGTCAGGGGGCAGGACTCTGTAGGCCCCAATACCCAGGAGAGGCTATTAATGACATCAACTATTCTAGTGTACAATTATCCCATGTGATACCATATGTATGTCATGTGCCAAGTGCCATTGTCTCATTTACCCCTCCAATATGAGGTGCCATCGTTACGCGCATTTTAAAGATGAGAAAACTGGAGCTCAAAGCATGTAGTAACACAGCCAGTAAGAGACAGAATCAGGATTGACATCCAAGTTCAGGTTGACATCCAAGGCCCAAACTCAAGTTGTCCCATTGTGCCTCAGTTTCCCCAGGGCCTTGCTGTGATATCTGGGGGTTGGGGAGGGGGCAAGGCTTATGATATCTGGGGCAGGAGCACTGGGCATGGAGTTTTTTGGGCAAGAGTTGACATTCAGATTCTGCCACTGACTTGCTACGTGACTGAACACGTGGACGAACGGCTTTGGAAGGTGGAGGTGAAGCTCAGTTTTCTCCTCTGTAAAGTGGAGTAGAGAACACCTGTTTATGAGTGATGGTGGAGATTAAATGAGGTCCTGGCCAGTCCTTGATCGATGTGGTTTTGCTTGTGTCCAGGTGTCTGCCTCCTGTCCCGGTCCACAGCCGGGAGCCCCGGAGCCAACGGTCAGCCTGGAAGACTCAGAGTTCTCCCTGTGAGGGTTGCTGTGGCTTTCCATGTCATGGTGACTAAGTCCCTGTGTGTTTTCTGCAGTCCCTGCTTCCTAGGACCAGGGAAGAATGGCCCCGTAAGTCTCACCCTAATGGCAAGTCTAGGACAGCTTTACTTTGTTCTCTCATAATCCTGGACCCCTTCTCCCTCCTAGAGCCCCAAGTCCCCTATTCCAACTACCCAAGCCACCCACACTGGCATCATGTCCTACCCATCCCCTTTGGAAGAACAAACAGCAGGGCAGGATGCCAGTGTGGTTCTCAGCCTTCCCGGGCACCAAGACTTGGGGCCTGAGGGAGAGAAGCTCCTGTCCATGCTTCTCAAAGGAGCGTGAAAATACAGTGAGATCGTGGCTTGTGGTGGGGCCGATTCCATGGTTCTGAGAACTCAGCATTTGCCGAGGGGATGACAAGGCTTAGCAGCTGTTGCCTTGGTCCAGTTTGGGCTTGGGGAGGCACAGACTGGAGTGCCTCTCCCCCTACATCCATGTCTGTTCTGGGCTCCGCCATGGCCCTTCTCTATTGCTCTGACCTTTCTTTGCTGTGTGACTTTAAGCAAGTTGCTTACCCTTTCTGAGCCTCACTTAACTGAAAATTCCTTATGGGGTTGTTGTGCATGTTAGACAAGGTAGATGTCCCACAAGCTCTTTGGTGAATGTCCCATGCAGCATTCGGGGAGAAGGTCATTACTCCACAGAGGTGTCTCCTGTCCCCCTCTAGCTAGGGCGGGCGGGTCACTCACTGCCTAAGAGTCCAACGGCATTGATGCCCTTGCAGAATAAACCTTCCAATCAGCTAGGTATCCATCCAAATGCTGGCTCAGAGTCAGGCCAAGCATGTCATGTCTTCAGTACCCCCATTCATAATGAGGGTACATTAAAATCCTCCTTAATTTGCCGGTAAGTTTGATGAATGATCTTGAATGGCCTTCACAAAGGCCTCACAAACTGTATACCCTTCACCTGGGAAGATGCTGAGGCCCAGAGAAGGCAAGGCATGTGTCTGAGGTCACAGAGCAGGGCTGGCCGGAGGCAGCTCTGAGTGCCAGGGAGAGAAGCCCTGCTTAGGCATGGTGGCCAGACTGTGCCCAATGTGGGGCCCTGGAGGAATTCTGCCAAGGGGGTCCTTGGCTGTGATTTTTACATCCCCATCCCCTCCACACCCAAGTAGTCAGCAGTGCATTCAAGGGCCCGGGCCTCCTTACCTTTGAGAGGAGGCAGAGGAGGGAGAAGGCCAGAAGGTGGGTCTTCAGTGTGCCTCTCATGTCCCCCGCAGAGCCAGCTTTGAGCCTGGGAGGCGGACCTGTGAGTCTTTATGTTCCGGCAGCTGTGAGGTCACTCCCAGGCACACACAGGCACACGCACACACACACACACACACACACACACACACACTAGCTTTTTCATTCCTTGCTTTGCTTCCCATCCTCATGGCCCAAAGGATGAGCCCATTTACCTGAAGGTGAAACTGTGAAGGCCACCAAGGGGGTGCCTGTCCGTGTGCGTGTGTGTGTGTATGTGTGTGTGCGTGCGTGTGTGTGGGTGAAAGCCCGAGCCAGTGCCAGCACCAAGAGCCTGTGACAGCTTGCAGGGGCCTTCCTATCTCCTCCCAGCCCAAGAGGGTCCTAGCCCTGCTGTAGTTGCGAAGCCCTATCCCAGACCCCTCTCCGAACCCCAGTGGTGCTGCAGATACCGGAAGCATTCTGTAAACACCCCCTTTGCAGAGCTGACCCAAGGTCTCCTAAGCTCCGTGGCCCTGACTCTGGGTAGCCGCGGCCCAGCCTGCGGTTTCTGGCAGGCAGATTGGCAGCCACCCAGAGGCGGGTGTGACCCAGAGCAAAACTTCCCTGGGCGGCCTGTTTGCTCTTGGCAATAAGGGACCTCCCTTGGCCTGCCTCCCAGCTCTGGAAGGGGGCCCGTGGTGGGCGAGTCCGGGCAGGCTGGACCTACTGTGTGCCGGTGCTTGCTGGGCACTGCTAGATGATGGGGTCGAGCCAAATCCATTTGGTTTCATTCAGCCACCTCTGAAGTCACCTCTGCAGGAGCTGAAGGCACAACACTGACCTGAGGACAAGGCCCAGAGAGGGAGAAAACAGAGGGAAAGCAGGTGGAAGTTCAGGAATACCAGGCAAGGTCCCTTGCTCAGACCAAGAGTATGGGATGCTTTCTGATGGAGGTGCCATTTCAGAAAGCCAAGAAAAGAGAGGGTGAGAGAGGGCAGAATGTTCCAGGCCAAGGGAACAGCACGTACCAACGCCTAGATGTCGGACATAGCATGATAGCCTGCTTATTCTGGGAGCCAAAGTGCCTGGTATGAGCAGAGCCTTCTGTGCAATGGGAAATGGTGATGTCTGTGAAAGGTGAGACATACAAGTTCACACCACCAAGATTTGGGGACATCAACGATGTCCCAGCCATGAGGGCAGGGGATGAAAAGACATGGGCTTTGTTTGTAGAATTTGGCAAAGATAAAAGAGGTGATGTCAAGGGCTGTCTGGGCCCCCGTTACCTCCACCAGTAGTAGTCCAAACCTCAAAGTGATCTAGCTGGACAGCAGAGGTTCCAGAATGGGTGATCGGTGAGGAAGAAGTGTGACTTGATATAGTGGCAAGACGGGGATTGTGAGCATGGAGGCGATTCCCCCCACGGCTGCTGTCCTATTAGAAGAGGCAATGGAAACAGAAGTTGAAGATGAAAATGTGGGATTTGATTATTTATGGCAGGAAGAGGTGGCCAGGGTGGAGATGGGGGTCCAGAAACTTGGAGGAAAAGAAACAGAAGAGGTCTTTTTTATTTTGTTTTATTTTGGGATTCTTGTGGAAATGCGGATGTTTTAGTCAGAAGCATGCCTAGAGTACTTTACATCCACAGTAGATCATTTTTAACACCCCTCTTCCTTCATACTACAAAATTATTTTCAGTAATAATCATGAAATGAAACAAATATTTTTCATGTATGAATTAAAATTTGTACTTACCAAACAAAATAATTACCATTCACAGTTCACACTGTTTTACTCCTTTAAAAACTGTAATACAAATCAAAACTCCAAGTAGTTTCGTAAAATGACAAAATTGAAATACTCTTATTGTCATCTTTACCATCACTCCGCGCTCATTGTTGATTTCACTCTACTGTTTAAATGCAAAAATACAGCCAGGCCAGTGGCTCACGTCTGTAATTTGGGAGGCCAAAGTGGGAGAAACACCTGAGGTCAGGAGTTCAAGACCAGCCTGGCCAACATGGTGAAACCCATCCCTACTAAAAAAATACAAAAATTAGTCGGATGTGGTGGGTGCACACCTATAGTCCCAGGTACTCGGGAGGCTGAGGCAGGAGAATTGCTTGAACCCAGGAGGTGGAGGTGGCAGTGAACCGACATCTTGCCACTGCACTCCAGCCTGGGCGACAGAGAGAGACTCTGTCACACACACAAAATAATAATAAAAATAAATGCAGAAATATCAATGCTGGACGGTGGAGACAGGAATGCATTCAAAGCAAGCTTGGAAGATTCTAGAGTTGCGAGGAGCTTACTCTCAACTCATGTGTGTTCCTGAGACCACATGCGCTGGGGGCAACTATATTTCTTAAAGTTCTCCAAGTTGACTTCCATGTAGAATATGTTTATTAAAGGATAAGAATGAAAATGTGCTGATTTGAAGCTTACATATGCATTATTAAACTCTAACAGTTACTGTACCAGTTGTTAGAACTTAGATGAATAAAGGATATTTTCAGGACAAAGTATTTTACCACTGAAATTATTTAGACCTGCCATTGCACAGTGACCATAAAAGCAGACTGACTTCTCATCAGTTTTATTTTATCTTTAAATTCTGTAGGCCCCCCACCCCTTATTGCCTGCACCCAGAGAAGGTCAGTCCTACCTTCCTGTCCTCCCTAGGCCACTGATATTAATAACAATAAAAGCGATTGTGCATAGCACCCAGCAAGATCCAGCCCTTGTGCTAAGTACTGTTTATAAAAAGCAGCATTTCTAATCCTCACAATCCACATCTCAATTTTAAAAAGTGAGGTTCAGAGAGGTTAAGTAACTTGCCTAAAGCTACACAGCTAGAAAACAGAGCCAGGTTTTCAGTGCAGGTCCACATGACTCCAATGCCTAAGTTTCGGTTTTTGCTGCTGTTGTTTATTTCTGCTACTGCCCATAGAGCTCTCTGTGATATGTTTTTTTAAGTTGAGGGGTAATGTATATACAGAAAAGTGCTTAAACTGCACTAATATTAATTATAGAACTTGACAACTCTTTTTTTTTTTTTTTTTTTTTTTTTTTGAGACAGGGTCTGGCTCTGTCTCCCAGGCTAGAGTGCAATGGCATGAACATAGCGCACTGCAGCCTCAGCCTCCTGGGTTCAAGGGATCCTCCCTCTTCAACCTTCTGAGTAGCTGGTGGCATGAAGCAGCATGTCTGGCTAATTTTGACTCTTGACATATCTATGTACATGACTATGTATATACCCATGTGATCATCACCCAGGTCAAGCTACACTTCCAGAAGGTTCCTTGTGCCCCTTCCAAGACTCTACCCTCTGTTCCCCAGGTACCCACTATTCTGACCTCTGTGGCCACAGATTAGTTGTTCCTGAGAGGAACAGTTTTAAGCCACCTCTATCTCTGAGGCAAGAAGGAAGACAGGAGAAATGAGGAGGTGTGAGGAAGAGAGTTGGAGGGAGACACACTGGTCTGACATGTCCATCGCAGAGGAAGGAGACCCAGATGATGAGGAGGTGCAGCAGGGCATGGGTGTCGCGGATGGTGAAAAAGGCAGGGCTCCACGGGGCAGGGAGGTGGCAAGAACGGGGCAGAATGCTATGCCCACCTAGAGCCCTCTGAATCAGAGCATGGATTTTTCTTGGAATTTTTTCTCTCTGATAACTGAGGATAGGAAAGTGTGGGCAGTAGGGGCCCCGGGCCATGGCCAGATCAGGAAGCAGGTGTCATTGTCAAGGGTGTTTGGTGATGAAGTGTGAGGGATGGAGCTTGCACACACAGTTCAGCATGAGTGGGTGTGGCAGGAGTGGTGGGTGTGGCAGGAGTGGTGGGTGTGGCAGGAGCGGTGGGTGTACAGGAGCGGCAGGAGTGGCAGGAGCAGTGGGTGTGGTAGGAGCGGTGGGTGTGGCAGGAGTGGTGGGAGCTGCCACTTTGCTGATTGGTTTGCCGCGGTTCAGCCCTCCCTCCAAACTGTCCAGCTTTGGCACCAGAGGGATATGGGCGTCCAGGGAACCCAGGAGTCTTTTGGCTGCAGCCGCAGCCCCCACACAAGGGCCCAGGGTGAGTGTGGCTGCCCTTTGCTTTCCCAGGAGGAAACACAAGCTCAGAAGTCAACAGGTTCAAGCTTCACATCCCTTCTCCCTACATCGACTTACAGGGCTGGGACCAGGGTGAGGTGACAGAGGCATGTCAGGTGCAACATTTAGGGAGACTCTCATCCTCAGCAGTTGACCTTGCACTTCCACAACCCCAAGAGTGAGCGCCTCGTTCAGAGTGAGGCACCCAGGTCACACAGGAGTTCGTAGTAGGAACTCCGTCAATGTTGGTTGATGGCTAAATGGTGATTTCGTAAGACTGTGCTGAGATCACAAACTAATGCCCACATCTCAGTGGCTTAACCCAGTGAAGCTTATTTCTTGCTCGTGAATAGTCCAAAGTGGGCCAGGCACATCCTGTAGCTCCTCCCTACTCAAGCGTGTGGTCCAAGGACCGATGGCATCAGCATCAACTGGTTGCATGTTGGAAATGCAGACTCCCAGGCCCCACTATCAGAATCTTCATTTTAATAAGACCCCCAGGTGATTTGCATGCACATTACAGTTTGTGAATCCCTGTTGTGGACCAGTGGCCTCCAAGGTCACCTTGGCAGGAAAAAAGAGGGATAGAGAAGCCACATCATCAGTTCTATTCACATCTCATTAGCCAGAGCTAGCCACATGGCCCCAACTGCAAGGGAGGCAGGGAAATACCATCATCCTGTGTGTATCTATGAAGGTGACCCAGAGTGAGGGACAGCTAGGTAATATTCTTTGCTGCAGGTACCTTGGCATCTGGGACACACCCTTTTGCTTCTCTGGGTCTCAGTTTCTCCATCTGTTAAAAAAAATAAAAAGTGGCCTACATGTTCTTCCAGGCCTGAGCCAGAATGAACATTTTTAGCGGCTAAGAAATGCATCTGGCTGGGCACGGTGGCTCACACCTGTCATCCCAGCACTTTGGGAGGCCAGGCAGGTGGATCACTTGAGGTCAGGAGTTTGTGCCCAGCCTGGCCAACATGGCAAAACCCCATCTCTACTAAAAATACAAAAATTAGCTAGGCGTGGTGGCCTGTGTCTGTAATTTCAGCTACTCAGGAGGCTGAGGCAGGAGAATTGCTTGAAACCCGGTGGCGGAGAATACAGTGAGCAGAGATCGCACCACTGCACTCCAGCCTGGGCCACAGAGCAAGACTCCATCTCAAAAAAATAAGAAAAAATGCACCTGAAAAGTGAAACTTATGAAACATCACCATCAAGGCACAGCATATGGAAGCCACAAGTAAATATCTGCAGTTGAAAGGGTGAAGCCAGTCTCAGCCCTTTGCAGTTTGTCAGCTCCCAAGGTGTGTGCCCGCCTTCCCGCTTACAGCCTCTACCCCATGCCAAGTCCCAAGCTGACGCTGGGGAGGTGGAGCTCACAGGTGTGACACTAGGTAGGGGGGACAGAGAAAGCCAAAACAGATCCTGACCCCAGCAGGGCTGGAAGTGAGGAGGGGCAGTGCTCCAGTGGCTGGATGTACCAGGGTGTGAGTGAACACCTGTACCATGGCAAGGTCAACAGTCAGGTGAAAACCCCAACTGTGCTGCTAATTTGCTTCATGGCTGTGTGTGAATTCCCTCACTTCTCTGGACCTCAGTGCCTCAGTTTCCTGTTTTGGAGACTAGGATCTGTGGCAGAGCCTGACCAATGCCCATTCCAATATCCTTCTTCCCTCCTCCCTCAGTCACCGAACGCTGATTTTTTGTTTGGGGTGGCAATGCATTCAGCTTTGCAGGGGGCAGGGCCCCAGGATAGGTTCCAGCACTGAGATACAAGCAGAAGTGCTGTGTGCCGATTCTGGAAAGGCTCCTTAAAAGGAAGGGCTTCCCTTTGGTGACTCCAGCACTGCTCATTGCTCCCTCCTGCTTCCAGTCAGTAGTAGGGACGTGATGGTGGAGTTCCGCAGCCATCTTTGGACCATGAGGGTACCCTGAGGATGGACTTCGTGTGCAGAAGAGGGTGAAGGAGAAATAAAAGAACTCAGATCCCTGATAACACCCAGAGCTGCCAAACACACCCTGGACTCTACGTGTAGATTTCATTCATGTGATTAGAAACATAATAATTGTGTGTGAGTGTGTGTGTGTGTGGAGAGAGACATTATGTTATATATACACTATTTTTATACTTATGTATATATACCTTTATTTATTTATTTTTTTGATACAGAATCTCGCTCTGTTGCCTAGGCTCAAGTGCACTGGCACAATTACAGCTCGCTGCAGCCTCCACCTCCTGGAATCAAGCAATCCTCCCAGCTTAGCCTCCTCAGTAGCTGGGACTACAGCCATGTGCCACCATGCCTGACTAAATGCTTTTTAAAAAAGTTTTGGCAATTTGTTGCCCAGGCTGGTCTTGAACTCCTGAGCTCAAGCAATCCTCCTGCCTCAGCCTCCCAAAGTGCTGGAATTACAGGCATGAGCTACCATGCCCAGCTGTGCTTTTTAAATGTGTGTATGGGTATATATATATGTATACATTTTATATATAATGTATATTTATATGTATATATTATATATTTTAAAAACTTTCTATTTAAGCCAAAATTATGTTGTGTTTTTCTGGTTAGTTATTGCTGATGTAAAAGTGTCATTGATTTTTGTTGCTGACTGTGTATCTGGCAACCTTGTTGAACTCTCTTATTTTTTCTAATATTTTGTCAGTTTATTGGGTTAGTTTTTCAAGGTAGATGATCACACCATGTACACACAATGACAGTTTTATCTCTTCCCTTCCAATAATTACACCTCTTATTTTCTTTCCTTATAGCTCTAGCCCGGCTCTCCAGCTCTGTGTATTAAATAGTAGCGGTAATAACTAGCATTCTTGCCTTGTTCCTCATCTTAAAAGACATATATTATATAAAAAGTTTCTCCACTAGGAATATTTTCTGTAGGTTTTTGGTATTAAAAATCCCTACTAAATTAAGGAACTTCTCTCATGCTCCTAGTTTGCTAAGAATTTTTAAAAATCATAAATACATAAGCTTTATGTATTTATAAGTAAAAACTTTTTCTTCGTCAGCTGACATCATTGGATTTTTCCTTTTGATTGAATGATGTAGTGAGTTACCCTGGTGGATTTTCAGATGTGGATGCTTTTCTGGGATAAATGCTTCCTGATGGTGATGTAGTATCATTATTTTAACTCTGCTGGACTCAGTCAGGAAAGATTTTGTTTAGTGTTTTTCTATCCATGTTCATAAGTGAAATGGACCTACACTTTTCTTTTTGGTATTGTCTTATCTGGCTTTCATAATGAAGACAACACTTCTAAAATAAGCTACATTGGTTTCTTTTTTTCTTGTGTTTTCTTTTTAAGCAACTTGCATACGATAGGAATTAATTGTTTCTAGAAAGTTTCTGCAGACCGGGCGTGGTGGCTCACACCTATAATCCCAGCAGTTTGGGAGGCCGAGATGGGTGGATCGTTTGAGTCCAGGTGTTTAAGACCAGCCTGGGCAACATAGCAAAACCCCATCTCTACTAAAAACACAAAAATTAGCTGGGTGTGGTGGTGCATACCTGTAGTTCCAGCTACCTGAGGGGCTGAGGCAGGAGGATACCTGAGCCTTGGGAAGCGGAGGTTGCAGAGAGCCAGGATTGGGCCACTGCACCCCAGCCTGGGTGACAGAATGAGAACCTTGTCTCAAAAAATAAATAAATAAATAAATAAAATACAGGTTCAGCAGTACTTACCCACGAGAACATCTGGGCTGATTTTTGGGGGAGTGGGAGGGCTTTGACACCATTACAATTTCTGTAATATTGATTGACCTATTGAAATTCTCTACTTCTTCTTGGGCCAATCTTTTGACATGTTATATACCTTTCTAGGAATTTCTTCATTTTCCTAGAATCTTCAAATTTATAAGCATCATAAATACAAAAGGACCTTATCAAAAATTTTTTCCACATCAATTGACATCATAGATTTTCCTTTGGATCTAATGATGTAGTGAATTACACTGGTGGATTTTCTGGAATGTTTTTCTGGTATAAACCCTTCCTGATGGTGATGTGGTGTCATTATTTTAATTCTGCTGAATCCAGTCAGCAAATATTTTGTTTAGTGTTTTTCTGTCTAAATATTCATAAGTGAAATGGGCCTATAATTTTCTTTTTTGTGTTGTTCATAACAGCTTTTAAATTACTTCAAATTCCTTGGTCAACGTTGTTCCCCCTTTTTACTCGGCGTTTGATTTTACTCCCTTGCCTCATACTTCTTTCATCCTGATCAATGTCATCAGGAGTCTCTACCTCATGTTAATTTCATCCTAGACATGGCTTCTGGTTCTGTTCATCTTCTGCAGTTTTCCTTTGTTCTCGTATTCATTGATTTGTTCCCGTATTCATTGATTTGTTCCCAGAAGCTTTTCTGTTAAACACAGCTGAGCCTTTCTTTGGCTCTTAACGACTCTGAGTAGTTCCATGTCTTCAGTGAGGTTACATACTTCATGGAAGCCTCATACAAGGCCCAGCAAATAGCCCTGGCCTGCCTGGGGCTGGGCTTCTGGCCCCAGACATGAGGCTCCATCTCTCCAAAGCTGGCTACCCTATGCTGCCCCTGCCTTGGCCATGGTGGGACGGGCGAAGAGGAAAGTGCTGAGTGCTGCCTGCTCAGCTGGCTTGCAAATGTCCAGCCCCCAGGCACCTCCCTATGACCTCCTCTCACCACATATTCCCCGGTTTGGGCAGGAATTCAGAGGTCTGCTCCTGGCCCTGAGCTCCCAGGTGCCATGCAATGGCTCCCCTGGGGCAGCTGTGGGGCTTGAACAGTTTAATGCTTGGCTCCAGTCTGAGCTGGCAAGAATGAGCGTGCAGGGACTAACCCGGTCCTCACTAAGGCTAGGATGGAATGTGCAGCTCACAGCACACCCATGTGACTGCCTCCTCTGCACACGGCAGCACACACCAGTCCCAGCCAGGCTTCCTGACAATGAAGTCGTCCTCATCTGCTGGGAGAGGGTGTTGTCATAGGGGTGGTGCCAGGCATGCAGCTAGTGAGGCATAGACCAGCCTGCTGGGGAACTGGAGGTCATATGGAGGATGGAAATAGCTTTTAAATTAACATGAAAGTTTATGTACAGGCCTAGCATGCCCGGGAAAAGGCACTGAGCCTGGCACTTTAGGCTCTAGGTACCTACTTGCTATGTATGAATGAATAAATGAATTGAAAGACCCAAGCTCTAATCCCAGCTCTATTGCTGTGCATCCTTAAGCAAGTTTCTTGGCCTTGCTCGGCCTTAGTTTCCTCATCTGTAAAAATAGTAGAGGAGTGAATCTCATCTTTTTTACACTTTCCTGGCTTTAGGGGTGTATGTTTCTATGCTTGAAAGCATTTATGGGGCAGCAGCTCTGACCTGAAGAGAGGCAGGGAGGGAGGGCCTCAAGATTGCAGAGTCCCTGAATGTCAGAGGCAGGGTGATTCCTACAGGCTCTGGTGTCAGACGAATTACCAGAGTTCAGGAGACCCCACTGAGTTGGAACCAGTTGGTCAGAAGGGAGCAGGCACCAGGGCAGGGGTGGCTTTGTTCTTGACCAAATATCTCTTGGAGAAGGCAGACAGCAGGTTAGTTATTCCCTTCCCATCCAAGAGCCCCTTCATCAGTCAGGATATCCAGGCTCCAGGGACTTACCCCTCACTGTCTGAGGCCCTACAGATGCCATTATCTGCCTGATTTATTCATCCACCTGTCCATAAACCCAACTGTCCATCAATCCACCTGTCCATCAACCTACCTATCCATCAATCCAGCTATCCATCCATCCAACCATCCATCCATCCATCCATCCATCCATCCATCCATCCATCCATCCATCCATCCATCCATCCATCCATGTATCTATTCTTCCATCCATCCATCCATCCATCCTTCCATGTTTGTCGTTCCATTTGTCCATTCATCTACCATTTGGTCACTCATTCCATCCATCCATCATCCATGTATTCCATCCATCCATGTATCTATTCTTCCATCCAACCATTCATTCATTCATCCATCCATCCATCCATTTATGCGTTCATTCAGCAAACACTGAATGTAATGGGTCATTCCCTACTATTAAGAATAAAAACTAAGGTCTCTGTCCACCATGAGCTCACAGACTAGAGGGCAATATAGAGACAAGCAAAGAGATGATTCCAGCACAGTAAGTGGGAGGTACTAGGTACTGAGGGTGAAGAGATGGAGGACCTAACGCAGCCTGGGAGGTGAAGGAGGTGGTTTTGAAAGGCTTCCTGGAGGAGGTGACATCTGAGCTGAGTCTTGGAGCATGATTAGGAGTTGTCCAGGTGAAGAGGAAAATAAAACAGAGCAGCAGGAAAGTACGAAGGTCTGGAGGTGGCGTGAGAGCAGGAGCTGTTTGGGGAGCTGCGAGTAGCTGAGCCTGGATGAAACCATGAGAGCCAGTTGGAGGTGGGGTGAGATGAAGCTGTGAGGCTGTGTGTAGTTGGGGGGGACGTTTGCAACTTGAGGTGGGAATGGGGACTGAGGCCTTGGGCACATCCAACAACTATCTGGAGAGGTAGAAAGCCTCTGGGTCAGGCATGGGAACTCCAGGTTCCTTCCTCCCTTCTACCCCTGAGGGACATTAGGCAGCTCACCTGGCCTCTCTGGGCCTCAGTTTCCCAGCTGTGATGTGACAGGTTGCCCTTTTAGCCTCTTGGAACTCTTCCAGCTCTGAGCGAGCTCCTGAGTCACATGTGGTCAGCAAAACCAATGCCCACGTGAACATCTGGTCTGGCCTTAGGAGGGAGTTAATTGTTCCCCGTCTCTATATGTGTTAGGGGGAGGGCATGGGGGGCTTTGGTTAGGGGAACCTTGGTTAGGAGCCACCCCCAAGGAGCTCCCAGTCATGGGATGACAGGATGTGCTGAGAAGGGAATGAGTCACTGGTCAATCATAAGCTTGGGCCCCAGGGTCCCCGGATGGGGGCAGGGGAGCCCCATTCCCTGCTTATCACAGAGCCCCCTTCTCAAGACGGCTGACCCTTTGCTAGAGCAAACCCCCATGCCACATTCCAATATTTAAAACAGGCCCAAGGACAGTGGTTTGGGTTGAAGCAAATGGTGAGAGCCCTCACCCAGAGCAGTCCCCAAGGCCCCACCGAGGAACCCCTCCAAGTCTAAGAGTCCAAACACCCAAATCCCTCAGAGGAGTGACAGGCCCAGAGTCAGTAGGGACTGACCGGAGCTCACGCAGCACGTTCATTTGCTGCTCTCCTCTCCTGGGCTCTGACGCTGCCCTTCCCCCTTCCTGGAGAATGGAAGGTAGAGCCAGGCTCCTCCACCATCCCCTGCTCTCTGCAGAACCTCCCTTCCCTCCAGGAGGTCGTGTGTCCAGTGGCACCTCCTCTCAGCTCAAGTACATGGTGGCTCCTTGGTGGCACCATAGGAAACATAGCTGAACCATGCTCTGCCCTGGGCATGATCCCTGCAGAATTTGTCTCCATCTCTGGGTCTGTGTCTACACCTTTTCAATGCGAAGAGTGAGAGGCTGGGATAACTAGCATGGCGCAGGGCTTAATATGTGTCGTGTGTATAGGCAATCCTCACAGAAACCCCCTAAAGGAGGCATCATTATTATCCTCATTATACCCATGGGGAAACTGAGGCACCAAGAAGTTGAGTGACTTGCCCAAGGTCACATAGCCAGTAGGAAGCAGAGCTGGGATGTGAATCCAGGGGGCTGGCCCTTGAGTCCCTGCTCTCACTCATTGTGCTATATTGCCTCTTAACAGATGATCCCAAAGCACCTGCTAGTTCCTGCTGCCTGGCATTTGGACAGTAAGATAGAGGTGATTCAAGGGAAAGAGGGAGAAGCTCTGGGCATTTACTCACTGTGTGACCTTGGGCCAGACACTTCCTCTCTCTGAGCCTCAGTTTCCAAGCAGGTTTGTTGTGAGAATGCAGGGGCTGGGGCAGTGGCATTCAGGAGATGGTAGCAGTGATCGTGGTTAGTATTCCTTCAGTGCCTACCCTTGCCCCACGGCCCCCTGCAGACACTCTCTTTGGGTGGGGAAGAGGTGGCAGCTGCAGAGGAGACCTTCTCTTCCGTCTCTGAGCTACCCGGGGGTGTCCCCAGGAGAAGTTTTCCCTCAGATCCCTGGAAAGGACAAGCAGGAGAAAGTCTAGCCACACCCTGTCTCTCGGGCGCAGCCCCTGCTCCATGTTCAGAGCCCAAGATCTGGTCCTCTTAGAGGCCAGTTCACCCTCAGGGACCGGCGTGGGCATATGGGCTGCCCAGGCGGCAGCGAGGGGGCAGTTAGACCAGCTTCCAGAAGCCCGGGGTTGGGGGCACGTGGGACAGGAAGACCTCAGTGCCCCACCCCACCAGCCCCATCAGCTCCCCTAGCCCCAGAGAAAACATTTCATTACTGGAAGCCCAGCCAGGCAGAGGGGGTGGAAGTGGCCTTGTTGAAGGAAACCGCACAAGGTCAGCCAAACCTCAGCCCCTCTTGGCCAGCAACCCACAGACCAACCACGTGGGGCTGGCTCTCCGGGTGTTTACGGAAACGCTGGCCCTGAGGTCGGCCCAGCTGCTGGGCTGGGATCCCCTGGGACACCCCCAGGCCTCAAAGTGCCAGCTTGGCAGGAGCCTTCAGAGGCTGCAGCTGGGGCCTTGTTTGCCTCCACGGTCCACCTGGGAAGTGGAACACAGAGAAGCCCGGTGAGCAGTGGAGATTGGCCAGGTCTTCAGGCCTCCCTGGACAGCTGCCTGAGCTGGGACCAGAGGCCAGGGCCTTTCCAGATACCCCTGGGAAAGGGACATCATCTCGGGAGAGGGACATGGAAAGTGGACTGTGGAGGCAGATGGCCTGGGTTTGAATTCTGGCTGTGGCCCCTTCAGGCTCTTAACTCTGAGCAGTTTACTTAGCTTTTCTGTGCCTCAGTTTCCCCATCTGTGAAATGGGAATGGTGATAAGAGTACATACTTCACAGGGGTGTTGACATAATTAAATGATTTTAGTAAGTGATTTTTTTTTATTTTTTTATTTATTATTATTATTATTTTTAGTAAGTGATTTAAATAAGTGATCATTGGCCAGGCGCAGTGGCTCATGCCTGTAATCCTAGCACTTTGGGAGGCCAAGACAGGCAGATCATTTGAGGTCAGGAGTTCGAGATCAGCCTGGTGAACATGGCAAAACTTCATCTCTTAATACAAAAATTAGCCGGGCATGGTGGTGCATGCCTGTAATCCCAGCTACTTGGGAGGCTGAGGCAGGAGAACCGCTTGAACCTGGGAGGAAGAGGCTGCAGTGAACCAAGATTGTGCCTTTGTACTCCAGCCTGGGCGAGAGAGCGAGACTCCATCTCAAAATAAATAAATAAACAAACAAACAAACAAAATTTAAAAATAAATGAATAAATAAGTGATCATTTAATAGATGATCTAAGTGATGTGCTTAGAATAGTCCTTGTCACAAACTAAATGCCACCCTTAGTGCCACCGCATTCTGCCTAGAGTGTCCTCCCTCCTCTGAGATCCTCCTGCTCTGCTCAGGTCAGACAAGTGCTCCTCTGAACTCCCGAGTGTTTGTTATGGAAATCTCTTCCACTTAAACATTTGCTGAGCATTCCGACCGTGAATAATGAGGAACTGAGGTTACAGAGACAAATCCAGTTTAGATCCTGCTCCAGGGAGCTCCAAAGCTAAGGCAAGGATGGGAGGTGAGGCCTGTGCAGTTGGGCAGGGTGACATCCCTAATTATAGTCTCCATGGTAATGAACTGGGGTAACTAATTGGCTGTCCAGTCTTTGTGTTTGTGGGAGCAGGGGCTATATGGTCCCTCCGCTGCTCCGTCCTGGAGACCAGCTCAGAGCCTGGCACCAAGCTGCTAATGACCGCCTGGCACTAGGACTACATGAACACCTGATGCACTTGGAGCCCTGGCCAAGCTGCCCACACTGAGCCCGTGGCTTCCTTCACCCTCAGCACCTTAATGGAATAGGGCGTATCATTCTATGCTCAGAGAAGCAAACTGAGGCTCAGAGACGCCAGCCCAATGTCCCACAGCTGGCAGGAGATACAGCTGAGGCTGAACCCACATCTAAGTTCAAAGCCTGCATTTTTAGCTACTCAGCCATATATGATCTTCCTGCAATGTCAATGTAGTATCAGATTACACAGCAACCCTCAGCCTGGGAGTTCGGAGGAGCACCCAGCCTGAACCAAGAGGATCCAGAGGAGGGGAGGGAGGACTTTCCAGGCAGAGGGATCCACCTGCAGAAAGGTAGGGCTGGGCCCTGCGCTGTTCCCAGAGACCTGTGTGTGGAATAGCAACAACTGTGGTGTGCAGGGCTGGGGTGTGTGAATTTTGGGAGCAACGGGTGGTGGGGTTGAGGAACATCTGCAAACAGCCTTGAATGTCGGGACAGGGTTTTAGACTATCCTGTGGGGTAGGAGTCCTCAGAGAGTTCCAAGCAGGGCCTGCATGTGGCCAGGATGGGAGCTGAATTACAAAGAAAGGAGTAGGAGCCTGGGAGAAAACCTATTTGCCCAAATCACAAGCCTCAGCATCATTACCATGGAGGAGCTGTCTCCCCTAAATCAAAACTTGCCTGCCTGGAGTTCCGCTTCATTTAAAGCAATGTGTGCATGTATTGGGGGTCCAGAGCCTGGGCACGGAGCAGCCAGGCTTCAAGTCCTTGGAGCCCCAAAATGTGCCTTCCTCCCCACCCCAACCCCAGGGCCTTCAATGCCTTCCTCTGGGGTTAACCCCATTGTGGCCACAGTGGCTGCCAGCAGGGAGGAGGCACAGAGGTGGTGGGAACAGGACTGAGGGGCACACAGGGCCCTCAGTAGCCAGCCTTACCCCCCAGCTCATCCAGGATTCAGACAAGTCCAAGTTCAGATCTTGGATCTGCCATAGGCGTGAGCTGCGACCCTGGCCAGGTGCCTTCAGGTCTTGACACCTGAGCTACCACACTAGTCACATAAAGACAATAGTAAATGCGAGGGCAGCATGAGGACTGTGGAGACCCTGGGCGGCAGGCGTGCAGCGCGGCGCCACCCCTGCTCTGGTACAGTGTGAGCGCTCGATGCTGTTATTACCATAGCCTACAGCAGAAGCCACCGTTATTACCATAGCCTACAGCAGAAGCCACCGTCTGGTCTGGGAAGGACTTGGAAACACCCTGCTGTGGCCTAGAGATGCACAGAGAGCATCTGGTCCCTCTGCCTGCTCTCAGGAGCCCAGGGCCTGACTTAGCTCAGGGAGGCCAGTTTCCCACAGTGAACACCGAGGCCGCTGCTTGGAGCCATCTGTGTGTACCCTGCAGGGCAGAAGCTGGCAAAGAGTGGAAGAGGCAGTGTTCTGGGTTCCATCTCGTGGGTTTTGGGGATTAAGCCGTCTTGATTCTGCCCTCAGTTCCATCCTTTTCTAACAGTGGACAAGTTACTCAATTTTTAAGTGCCTCCATTTGCTCATTTGAAAAATAGGTATAATCATAGTCCCTACCTCATAGGATCATTGTAAAGATTAGATGAGATCCGAGATGTAAATGCTTAGCCCAGGGCCTGGCACATGGTGAGCACTTGGTAAATATTAGCAATCACTGTTTCCAGGCCATCCACACAGAGCAGGAGATACGGGACAAGGAAACAGTAAATACTGGGAATTAAACCATGCTACCAGGGAATAAATTATAAAAAGGGTGTAATATATACAAGTGGAGGCCACGGTGAGAGGTCCAAGGCAGGGCATTGCTGGGAAACAGGCCCAGTCAACCTCAGAAAGGCAATCAATAAAAATAAGAACAGGCCAGGTGCAGTGGCTCATGCCTGTAATCCCAGCCCAGCACTTTGGGAGGCCGAGGCGGGTGGATTACTTGAAATCAGGAGTTCTAGACCAGCCTAGCCAACAGGGTAAAACCCCATCTCTACCAAAAATACAAAAATTGGCTAGGCACGGTGGGTCACGCCTGTAATCCCAGCACTTTGGGAGGCCGAGGCGGGCGGATCACAAGGTCAGGAGATCGAGACCATCCTGGCTAACACGGTGAAACCCCATCTCTACTAAAAATACAAAAAAATTAGCCGAGTGAGGTGGCGGGCGCCTGTAGTCTCAGCTACTCAGGAGACTGAGGCAGGAGAATGGCGTAAACCCGGGAGGTGGAGCTTGCAGTGAGCCGAGATCGCACCACTGCACTCCAGCCTGGGGGACAGAGAAAGACTCCGTCTCAAAATAAATAAATAAAATAATACAAAAATTAGCCAGGCATGGTGGTGCGCACCTGCAATCCAGCTACTCGGGAGGCTGAGGCAGGGGAATCACTTGAACCCAGAAGGCAGAAGTTGCCATGAGCCAAGATCGTGCGCTCCAACCTGGGCAACAGAGCGAGACTCTGTCTCAAAAAAATAAAAAAGAACGATAACAGCATTTTACCCACGAGTGAGCACTAAGGGCATGCTAGGTGCTGTGCTAACATGCTTTGTATAAAACATCTCATTTCCTTCCCATGACAACCCTGGGAGTCAGGGCTGGGGCCAGGATGAGGCAGCAAGGTGACCAGGGTGCAAATCTACTGAGGCGCTCACCCTGGGGCCTGCGCAAGTGCAGGGTTGGCGCCTCAGAACAAGTACCTTCTTAAATGTTATGCCTTGAGCACCTGGCTGGCTTCACCCTAGTCCCACCCCTGCTGAGAGGTTGATATAATAATTAGTCCCATTTGATAGATGTGAAAACCAAAGTTTCCCCACATGAGGCGCCTGTCCAATGTCACATAGCTGGGGAGGAAGAGGCAGACCCCAGGATTTCGAAGCCTAGAGTTATTTTTACTCTGAGGAGCTGCTCCCAGCCTGGGGATGGAAGGTTCCAGTCCACCTCCCAGTGGTCCAATAACTGGAAGAGCTGCCTAGAAGCACCCTCCTCTGGCTGGTCTGGGTGGCTGGGAGAGCTGGCCTCCCGGGTGGAGGTCTGGAGATTCCTCTCCACATTCCTGGGGGTTAAATCTGTGGACCCGGGTTCCCAGCATCAGCCACCACGTTCCCCAGAAGGAATCTCTATTCATAACAAACCCTAAAGGTCACTCGTCTGGGAAAAAGTGTTCTGTCTCCACTCCAGGGCAGGACAGAAGGCCCCAGTCTTTGTGAGAGCACAGGGTCCCCAGAGGCAGATCACCTGCTTTTGGCCAGCCTGTGAGCCCCTCTTCCTCCTCTGCATCTCCTCCGTAGATGATACCTAGAGAGGATGAATACGCATCCTAGTTGGAGATGAATGAATATTCCCCGCAGAGAGCAGTCACGTGCTAAATGCATGGGCTCTGGACTCAGCCTACCTGAGCTCAAATCCCCCTTTCATCACCTCCTATCCATGTGGCCTTGGGGAAGTTACTTTTCCTCCCTGTGCCTTAGTTTCCTCTTCTGTAAAATGGGGGATAATAATAACATCTACTGCACAGGGTTGTCATGAGGATTTAATGCCATCTACTCACTCAACAACTATTTACTGAAGGCCTACCAACTTCCAGGCAGTGAGTAGTATGGCAGTGAATACAATAGACGCAACTCCTTACCTTCAATTTTTTAAAAGAAAATATCCTGATGAATATTATTTACTTCAGAAAATGCCAGCACCAAAACACATGGCACAAGTATAGTGAAATGTTAACAGTTGGAAATCTAAATGATGGGTAAGCAGTAAATGGGTCTTCATGATAGGTTTCTGTATGTTTGAAGTTTTTAATAAATAAAAGGGAAAAGAAAACAGAGGGGGAGAGAGAGAGAGGAATATCTGCCATTTTGAAACTTACAATCAAGTGGGGGGAAACAGACAATAAAAACATAAGTATAGCTGGGCGTGGTGGCACGCGCCTGTAGTCCCAGCTATTTGGGAGGCTGAGGCAGGGAAATGGCTTGAACATGGCGGAGGTTGCAGTGAGCGGAGATCATGCCACTGCACTCCAGGCTGGGCGACAGAGCGAGACTCTGTCTCAAGAAAAAAAAAAAAAAAAAAGGAAACCATGTGGTGTGTCAGTTGATGTTAAGAAGAGGAATAGAGAATGGCCAGGGTGGTGGAGGAAGTTCCTTTTAAATCAGGCAGTCAGGGAAGGCCTCCCTGGGAAAGTGACATCAGACAGGAGAGCCTAGTTCTCCCAGCTTCCAGGCCTAGGTGCTCCCAGTGTCCATGTACAAACTTCTGCCCAGGGAAAGGGTCGTTGTCAAAGCCCAAGAGCCAAGCCTTTTGAGATTGTGGAATCCTGAATTATGTGCAGCAGATAGTCTCAGTCTGAAATTCAGATGGGCTGGAAATGTATTCTATTTTAAATTCATTCTCATTTCAATGCTCCATTCCATATGTGGGCAGAAAATTCATCTTATTCTATTGGGATTTTTTTTCCCCAACCCCTTCACTTTCCCAGCTCCATTCATTTTTCCCCCGATTGTGTCTAGATGTGAGGTTGTCTCAGGCCCTCTTGGCCATTTTATCTCTTGAGATCCTCCCTGCTGTCTGCTTCTGAATTCTTCAAAGCTCTCTGGGGCCCACTGACCAACAAAATCCAAAATACGCTCACTTATAGATTTTTCTCTGACCTCCTTCCTTGCCTTCTTAGATGGGAGGAAAGAGGGAGGTGGGGAGAGGTGTGGGTCAGTCAGGGTAGGGTGGGTTCTGCTACAGTAACAGCAATGCTCATGTCCTGCTTCTCAGTGGCTCCTGATGCACATCCCCTGCTGGGCAGCTGCTGCCCTGCTCTGTGTCTCCTTGCTCCTGGATCCCAGCTGATGGAACAACCACCATTTCAACTGTTGCACAGCAGAAGCAAGAGAAAGCATCGAGCCACAGACTGGCTCCTAAAGTCTCCCCCAGGAAGTGGCACACTTTGCTTCTGTGCACATTTCATTGGCCAAAGCTTGTTACTTGGCTCTACCTAACTTCAAGCAGAGGAGGGAGTTCAAGTGGAAATCCTACTAGGGGCCTGTGCTGTGGTCTGAATGTGTCCCCCAAAGTTCAAATGTTGAGACCTAATCCCCACAGTGATGGTCTTAAGAGGTGGGGCCTTTGGAAGTTGATTAGGTCAGGAGGGCTCCACCCATGAATGGGATTAGTGTTCTTGTAAAAGAGGCTTGGCCGGGCGCGGTGGCTCAAGCCTGTAATCCCAGCACTTTGGGAGGCCGAGACGGGCGGATCACAAGGTCAGGAGATCGAGACCATCCTGGCGAACCCGGTGAAACCCCGTCTCTACTAAAAAAATACAAAAAACTAGCCGGGCGAGGTGGCGGGCGCCTGTAGTCCCAGCTACTCGGGAGGCTGAGGCAGGAGAATGGCGTGAACCCGGGAGGCGGAGCTTGCAGTGAGCTGAGATCGGCCACTGCACTCCAGCCTGGGTGACAGAGCGAGACCCCGTCTCAAAAAAAAAAAAAAAAAAAAAAAAGTAAAAGAGGCTTGAGGGAGCCCATCTGTCCCTTCTGCCATGTGAGGACACACAGAAGTCACCATCTATGAGAAACAGGCTCCCACCAGACACTGAATCTGCTGGAGCCTTGATCTTGAATTTCCCAACTTCCAGAACTGTGAGCAATGAATTTCTATTGTTTATAAATTACCCAGTCTAAGGTGTTTTGTTATAGCAGCCTGAACAGACTAAGACACCCTCAAAGGAAAAGAAACAGAGTATTTGTGGACAGTCCCTAAAGACAGTCACAGGAAGTGAGAGCCTCTTTCAGATTCATTAGGTGTTCAAGATGCCCAAGTCCCTTAGGAATGTTCTTTCCTGGGAGGAAGGGGTGTTTTTGAAACCCAGAAATGTATTCTCTGCTTTTACTAAAACATCTGTTTCCTGAGTCAGTAGATGTTCTGCAGTCTAACTGCCTAAATAGGGAACAAAAAATCCAAGGAGAAAACTCATGCAGCCTTAGAGTCCTAGATTTTGAGTATCATGTAATCTTAGACTGGAATCTGAGAAAATGGGATCTGAGAATCTTGCAACCACAGATTTCAAACCTGAAAGGTCTTTGAATCTAATATCACTTTCTATGCAGTAACTGCCTTAACAATCTTTCTTTGCAGGTGGCCACCAGACTTTCTCTGCTTGTCTCCTCCCAGGACCATGGAGTTCACCACATCCCAAGGCAGCCTATTCCATCATGGATGAGCTCAAAGTGTTTGAAAGTTCTGCTTTATCAAGTGAGCCAAACTTCCTCCCTCAGGACCGTCCACTCCAGGGCCCAGTTATTGTACTGGAGGAGCGAGGGTAAAGCCATCACCAGGACAACCCTAACAACAGGCTGGACTGGCAGCCAGCTTTTGGGGATGACTTCAGGGAACCCTGAATAGCCATGGGAGTCAAATGTATTACTCCTCTGATGCTTAAAATTCCACTATAATAGTCTGGTGGGTTTCTGTTAGGGAGGCTTATACATGATGGAAAGAGTAAAGGCTTGAAATCAGCCTAGGTTCAAATCCTGCATCTTGACTTGGCCCGTAGGCAAGTCTCATCACTTCTCTGAGCTTTGGCTTTCTCAGTTGCCCAATAGGAAGAACAATAATGGTAGTAATAATACCTCCCATGCCGGATTGCTGGTATGTTCAATGGGACAATATATCTAAACACCTCACACAATGCCTGGCACATAACAGGTGCTCAATTGGTCTGTATTAAAATCCAGGCTCTGTCTCTTATTATTTATACATCCTTGGACTTCATTTCCTTGAACTCTAGACTCCCTATCTCTAAGGTGGGGTTGATATTACTCACATCCCACCAGGTTCTGGTCAGAATTTTTTAAGTGCTTATTTACAGATAATGTGCCAAGTTCTTTATCTGAATTGGACATTTAATCCTTTACTCTGTGAGTAGAACATTTATAATCACCCCAGCGTTTTCAATGGGGAAACTAGGGCTCAGTGAGGTTGATTGACTTTGCCCACAGTCACATGGCTGGTGAGGGGGCAGACTCAAGATTTGAGTCCAGGCATTTTGCTCCCATGTATACACTATGTATATAAAGGACCTGGCACAAAGCAGCTGCTCATTTTGTGCTTGAACTGCTGCTCTGTCCCCCACTCCCCCAAAAAAGCACAACATCCAGGGTAGGCCAAAGCTATGTTACTTGGGTCTACCTAACTTCAAGCAGAGGAGGGGTTTCAAGGGAACCAAGCACTTGTAGTGCAAAGTCACCAAGGTTTTGGAGTTATTCGTTGTAGCAGCTGGCATGACTTAACCTTTCCCTCTTAGCTGTTTTCAGCATTTACACCTGAGTGTCAATCTGTTAGAAAGTTTTAGGCTGCAAGTAATAGAATACCCTATTACTCCTGAATTCAACAATAGGTGCCTTCGCAGTCAAGAAATCTGGAGGTTAGGTGGCTCCAGGTTTGATTCATTCAGAGGTTCAATGATGTCATCTAGGACCCGCATTTTGGCTTCCGCACCCTCAGTATATTGGCTGCAGCCCTCAGGCTTTGCCCGTCATGCTCTCAACATGGCTGCCAAAGTTCCAGACATCACATCCTCATGCAATCACTTAAAGGGAAAGAATAGGGGACCTTCCCCATACCCCTTTTTATATATAATAATTGAGGCCAGCCCTTCTCAAACCTCCTGCCCCAGCAGACTTTCTTTATGTTTTATTGGGCAGAACTGGGTCATATTCTTGTGGAAGACTACCAGGGCTCACCAATAGCCATCTTCTTCTTCCTGGGCACACATGTGGGATATATTTCCCAGCCTTCTTTGCAGTTAGATGTGGTTATGTGACTGAGGTCTGGCCAATGGGATGTGAGCAAAAATAACTGTACTGATTTTAAGTCTGGCTTATAAAAATCTCCTACCCACAATCCTTGCTCTTTCTACCATCTGCCGGCTGAATGGAGAGGACTCTGAGAATGAGGAAAGCCACAAAATAGGAAAAGTCTCAATCCCTACATGACCTGCAGAAAACAGAGCCCTCCTGTCAAGACTTATTGCAGTTTGATGTGAGAAAGAACCAAGCATTTATGATGCAAAGCCACTGAGGTTTTGGAGTTATTTGTTACAGTAGTCAACATGGTTTAACCTTGCCCATACATACTAGCCAGGGCACCAGAGAGCTTTGAATGGTTTAGCCCCTGAGTATGGGAAATGATTTCTTCCTTGAGTACATTTCCCACTCCCTGTAGAGAAGGATGAAGGCAAGAAGGGGAGGGACGTTGGAGTTTAGGCTTTAGCTAAACCCAAGGCATAGAAGGATAGAGCTTAGGGAGACAGCTGCCTTCCTCACATGCTGGGGCTAAGAGGGGTGCGAGCAGGGAGGAGAAGGGCTTCTGTAGATCTCCAAATCTGACCCAGGCCAGCTTCCACCACTCTCTAGCTATGTGACTCTGGGCAAGTGCATGACCCTTCTGAGCCTCCTTAAACAGTTACATGAGGCAGTCAGACTGGAGGCTCTCACCCTAAGCGCCCATATGATTATGACATTCACTGACTCCTTTCTCACAGCAGCCAGTGGCCAAAGAGAAAGGGTGTGGCTCCCCTAGGGGCTCAGGGTCAGGGTCACTTCTCTGTGTGGAATCTGGGCTCTGCTGCCCAGAACGGCCCTCCTGATGTCTGGAATTCCACCATGAGTGACTCATGCCTTTGGGAAGCCACTGCCCTGACCCCACTGAGTAATAACAATAACAGCCCCTCGTGGCTTTTTCTTTGCTGAGAGTTTCATAGTCCACGGTCTCATCTGGTCCCCAGCACACGGCTGTGAGTAGGCAGTGAAGGTGGAGAGAGTTAGAATCACCATACACGATGCAGGAAGCAATGTGCCCACAGCTACACAGCAAGTTAGTGGCCAATCCTAGAGTCCTGCCTGGACTGTGGCTTTTTCCCCAAAAACACTTTGCTTGAAAAGGCTACCTCTGATATTTGTGTGTCCATGTTCACAGCAGATTATTCACAATAGCCAAAAGGTGAAAACCACTCAAGAGTCCATTGATAGATTAGTGGATAAGCAAAATATAGTGTAGCCACACAATGGAAGATTTTCAGCCTTAAAAAAGGAGGGCAATTCTGATACATGCTACAACAGGGATGAAGCTCGAGGACATTATGCTAAGTGAAATAAATCAGTCACAGAAAGATGAATACTGTGTGATTCCAATTATAGGAGGTATCTGTCAAAAGTAGTCCAATTCGTAGAGACAGAAAGTGGAATTTGCCAGGGGCTGGGGAGGGGAAAATGAGAAGTTTGCTTAATGGGTTTAGAATTTCAGTTTTGCAAGATAAAGAGTTCTGTGGAAGGATGGTGATAGAAACACAATAATGTGAATGTACTTAAAGCCATGCATTGTATATTTAAAATTGCTTAGATGGTAAATTTTATATTCCATGTGTTTTGCCAAAATGTAAACGTTTAAAAAAAAAAAAAAACCTCTCCTAAGAGGTAGATGCTAAGTTCTAATATTTTTCAGGACATACAAATTAGTTTATCATGATTTGTATCAGTCAGGATAGGCTAGGTCAGCTGTTGTAACAAACAGCTCCAAATTCTGACTTTAGGTTAGACTGCCCTTAAACTAACTCTGTTCCTCCTGGAACATTCTTCTTTGCCATTCTAAACCTCTCCCTACTCTGCCTGTACCCCAAACCCAGAATAAGGCAATAGAATCAGACATACTCAACCTTGATTGGCTGTGTGGCTGTGGGCAAACCAGTTAACCTCTCTGGGCCTCAGCTTACTCATCTGAAAAATGGGGGCAATAAATGAACCTTGAGAAGAGAATTCAAGGAGTATGGAAACATTGAACTTGGTCTAGGGCATAGTGTCAGGCTGTGGGTATATTTAAACCTCATGCAGAGCTTGGCACCCAGGCGGGAATGGGGTAGGCTTCAGTTTCCTGCCAGTCAGGCCCTCAGCCTGAACAATCTCGAGAACACCTTCTTCCAGCCAGCCTTGCGTCAGGGCTGGGGAATGGGTGGGACAGGAGCCAGAGGCTGCAGAGACAGCCGTCTAGTGCCTGAGATACTTTTCTCCCCAATAATCTGTTTTTAATCTTTCATTATTATATTTTTTTCTGTTTTGAAATCCATCCTGCCAAGCATCAGGCATGCAAGTGTGGTCAGCTCCCAGCCTAGCCTACATCAAAGTCTTTGAAAATTTCTGCTTTGAATCATGGAGTAGGGGACCCTGCCTTATATCATGTGTGTCCAGCCTCCACACCTTTGCGTGTGCTGCCATGCCCCATCCCCTCTGTCTTTCCAGATTCTGTTCACCATCTGTCAAGGCTTGGCCACAGGGCTCTCCCCTGCCAACAGCTCTCTGATCTCTCTTCCTTCCCTTGTTAACACAACCCCTACAGTCTCACCAGATCTGGGGACATGTCTTCATTCTCATCTTCTTTATTTAACACCTTTGAGGGCAGGCACAGCATCATCCACTTTGCCTGATGACTTTCATGAATTGGTCAAATGTTTTTATCACCACCATACCAATGGCAGGAGAGATGATGAAGATGTTTACCCCCATTTTACACATAGAACTTGGAGGTCATGAGACTGCAAGTGGTAGTCACCCAGTTGGGGAATCAGGCCCTCTATCCCGATGCCCTCTCTCTTTCTAATCTACCCTGCTGGGCTAAGCACACAGTAGGTGTGTGCCTAAATGTGCATGAGTAGGGGGCTGGGCAAAGACTGGGGACTGGCAAGCTCTTCCCTGAACTCATTTTCTCTTCTGCCTGGACAAGCAGTGAGTCTACATCTCCAGCCTTCCTTGCGAGGAAAACAAAGTCTTCCAGTGGACTGATTATGAAAGTGGGCCAGATTCTGCACCACTATCTGTTTCCACACCCCTTTGCAATGTGACTTTGCCTTCATTCTCGCCAGTGTGGGTTGGCCTTGGAACTCTCTTTGGTCCATTGAACGTCGTGGAAGTGACCTTGTGCTAGCTCTGAGCCTGAGCCTCAAGAAGAATGCAGTCCTTGCAGTCTCTCTCTCTCTTTCCCACCCTCTGCTCCCCACCTTCCCCCACCCCCCTGAACCTGACCCACTGCCTGCCGGCCTCCTCCACCATGAGACAAGCCCAGCCCAGCCCACTGGAGAATGGGAGAGCACATGGAGTGGGATCAACCCTTTTTTTTGAAACGAAGTCTCACTCACTTTGTCATCCAGGCTGGAGTACAGTGGGGCAATCTCTGCTCGTTGCAACCTCTGCCTCCTGGGTTCAAGCGATTCTCCCGCCCCAGCCTCCCGAGTAGCTGGGACGACAGGCGCACGCCACCATGCCTGGATAATTTTTGTATTTTCAGTAGAGGCGGGTTTTGCCATGTTGGCCAGGCTGGTCTCAAACTCCTGACCTCAAGTGATCCACCTGCCTCGGCCTCCCAAAATGTGCCTGACCCCAATTCTTACAGAAGACAGTTCTACCATCACTTTAAGTCACAAACATGGTCTCAACTCAAATTTAAAATGTTCAGTCAAGCTATTAATCCAAACTGCCAATTGGATCTGGGTTTAAGCCTTCTCCCCTTACCCAGCTCGTGCTGTTCTGGGGAGGCAGTTTGGGGGGCTCCTTCTCTAGACCTCCTCCCCCCACAGGTGGGGGCTGTGGAGATAGTAAGGGGAGGGGAAGGGTCTCACCTGAGCTGCCGCCATCCTGCTGGCTTCCAGCTGACCGTGTCACAGATGTCCCACAGATGGCCATGGCTGCAGAGCTCCCTCACTCTTGACCCTGTGGCGGATGCACCTCTCCTTCTAGAGGTCCCTTGCAAGTCCTTCCTTGGCCATCAGGAATCTAACATCCAACTCCAGCTTCTTGCTGCTAAGACCACTTCACCCTCCAGGAGGCCCTAGGGGACAAGACCCAAAGTGACCACTGCAAGCTACCCCCACCCCAGCCCACATCTGATTTCCAAACCCTTCCAGGTCCCCTGCCTGGTATGTGGAGGTGCAGGAGTGGCCCCCTCTGGGTAAGGTCTCATAGCTGGAGCTGCCGCTCCTCCTGCAATAGCTCCTTCCCAAGCCTCAAGCTCTTTATTTTCCCACAGTCAGTGAGGGGTAAAGGCTGGGGAGACAGATCCTCGGCCGCCTTCTGTGTAAATCCGTCGGACCTGATGATGCAGTCTAGAATTTCACATCCTTCCTATCCTGGGATCTTCTGTTGAACATTTTGATATATTTCAACAGAAGGAAACAGGCCTTATATACTTGCTCTGGATTTTGTTGTCTTTATATCTTGAATATTTTCTCACCTTTCTTTATGGATACCTCACTTAAAAAAATTTTAATTGCAGCAAAATATACATAACATAAAATTTAGCTAATTAATTGTTTGAAGTGTACAGTTTTGTGGCATTAAATGTAGTTACATTGTTGTGCAACCATCACCACCAAACCTCTCCAAAATGTGATCTTGCAAAACTGAAACTCTGTACTCATAAAATACTAATATCCTATTCCCCCTCCTCCCAGCTCCTGGAACTGCCATTCTACTTTCTGTCCCTATGAATTGGGCTATTTTTCTTTCTCTTACTCTGTCGCCCAGGCTGGAGTGCAGTGGCGCAAACTTGGCTCACTGCAACCTCCACCTCCCGGGTTCAAGCGATTCTCCTGCCTCACCCTCCCAAGTAGCTGGGATTATAGGCACGCACCAGCATGCCTGGCTGACTTTTGTATTTTTAGTTGAGATGGGCTTTCACCATGTTGGCCAGGCTGGTCTGGAACTCCTGACCTCAGGTGGTCTGCCCACCTTGGCCTCTCAAAGTGCTGGGATTACAGGCGTGAGCCACCGCACCTGGCCTACTTTAGACAGATATTTCATCTAAGTGGAATAATACAGTATTTGAGCCTTCGCGTCTGGCTCATCTCATTTAGCATAGTGTCCTCAAGGGTCATCCACGCTGTAGCATCTGTCAGAATTTCCTTCCTCCTTAAGGCTGAATAATATTCCATTTACATACAGACCACACTGTGTTCATTCATTTGTCCATTGATGGACACTTGGATTGTTTCCACACTTGACTATTGCGAGTAGTGCTGCTACAATCATAGGTGCACACATATCTGTTCAAGACCCTGCTTTTCAGTTCTTTTGGGTACATACCCACAAGCGGAATGACTGGATCATAAGGCAATTTTATTTTACATTTTTCGAGGAACTGCTGTACAGTTTTCTGTAGGTGTTGTACCATTTTACATTCCCACCAACAGAGCACAATGGTTCCAATTTCTTCACATCCTCACCAACACTTATTTTCGTTTTTTAAAAATAGTAGCCATCTTAATGGGTGTGAGATGGCATGTTTCCAATTTTTTGCTATGATAAAAACTGCAGTGGATAATCTTGTACACACCTCATTTCACACATATGAAAATATATCTGTCGTTTAACTCCCGAGAATGGAATTGCTGGATCAAAGCATCTTTTGGAATTTCTTATGGAAGTCTAACTTATACACAAAACTGCACACAAATCCCAAGTGCTTAGCTTGATGAATTTTCACAGAGTGGCCACACTCCTGAAGACAGTGTCCAGAACATTGTCAGCCCCAGAGAAGCCCCCAGATGGCCCCCAAAGACCAGCCATCATCCTGACTTCTAACATCATAAGTTAGTTTTGCCTCTTTTGAACTTTTTGTGAGTGGAATCGTACAATATGTATTATTCTGTGTGTGGCTTCTTTTGTTCCACATACATGTTTGCGAGTTCCATCCACGCTGCTGCGTGTAGTTGTTCGTTCATTTTTATTCTCACTGGAGTATTGTATTGTATGAAGATACCACAATTTATCCATTCCGCTGTTGATGAGCATTTGAGTAGTTCCTGGTTTAGGGCTATTTCAAATCGTGTGGCTATGGAGATCACTAGCAGAGTCCTGTCCAATAAAATATGACAGACACAGAAGAACTAAAAATATGAGTCAAACAGATATTTGTACAAAAATGTTCACAGCAGCACTATTCGCCATAGCCAAAAGGTGGAAACAACCCAAATGCCCATCGATGAATGAATGGATAAACAAAATGTGGTATATCCATACAATGGAATATTATTCAGTCTTAAAAAAGGAAGGAAGTTCTGACATATGCTACAACATGGATGAACCTTGAAGACACTACACCAAGTGAAATAAGCCAGGCAACCAAGGACAAATTGTGTATGATTTATCTCATATGAGGTAACCTAGAATAGTCCAATTCACAGAGACAGAAAGTAGAATAGTGGTTGCCAGGGGCTGGGAGAAGAGGAGAAAGCGGAGTTGTTGTTTTATAGATGCAGAGTGTCAGTTTGGGAAGATAAAACGCTCTGAGGGTAGATGGTGGTGACGGTTGTGCAACAATGGGAATGTACTTAACATGGCTGAACTTTGGACCCTTAAAAATGGTCCAAATGGTAAATGTTATGTATATCTTACCACAATAAAAAGGTAAAAATATATAATATGATCCACAATGCAAGTCATGTATAGTCCTAGCAGCCACATTCAAAAAAGAACAAGAAATAGGTAAAAATAATTTTAAAAATTACTTAACCCAGGCCAGGTGCAGTGGCTCACACTTGTAATCCTAGCACTTTGGGAGGCCGACGTGGGCAGATCACTTGAGGTCAGGAATTTGAGACCAGCCTGGCCAACATGGTGAAACCCCATCTCTACTAAACATACAAAAAAAATTAACTAGGGGTGGTAGCAGGCGCTTGTAATCCCAGCTACTCAGGAGGCTGAGGCAGGAGAATCACTTGAATCTGGGAGGCAGAGGTTGCAGTGAGCCGAGATCATGCCACTGCACTCCAGCCTGGGCGACAGAGTGAGACTCTGTCTCAAAAAAATAAAAATAAATAAAAATAAAAATTAATCCAATCTATCCAAAATATTATTGCAACACATCATCAATATTAGCAAGTTATTAAGGAGTTATTTTATTTTTTTTTGTTAGTATACAAAATCCCATATATATTTCACGCTTGCAGCACATCTCAATTTGACCAGCCATATTTCTTTCTTTTTTCTGAGACTGTCTTGCTGTGTTGCTCAGGCTGGAGTGCAGTAGCACCATCTCGGCTCACTGCAGCCTCCATTCCCCGGTTCAAGCAATTGTTGTGCTTCAGCCTCCCTAGTAGCTGGGACTACAGGTACGTGCCACCACGCCTCGCTAATTTTTGTATTTTTAGTAGAGACAGGGTTTTGTCATGTCAGCCAGCCTTGGACCAAACATATTTCAAGGACTCCGCAGCCACATGTGGTGGGTGGCTCCACGTTAGATCATGCAGGTCTAGTTCAAGTCGTTTGATGAATGTATCATGCATACCTGTTAGATGCATGTGAATTTTTAATTTTGATAGATATTACCAGATTAGCTTCTATAAGTGTTAAACCAAGTTTTATTTTCCTTTCTTTCTTTTTTTTTTTCTGTTTGTTTGTTTGGAGATGGAGTCTCACTCTGTCACCCAGGCTGGAGTGCAATGGCGTGATCTCACCTTACTGCAACCTCCACCTCCCAGGTTCAAGTGATTCTCCTGCCTCAGCCTCCCGAGTAGCTGGGACTACTGGTGTGTGCCACCACGCCCAACTAATGTTTGTGTTTGTAGTAGAGACAGGGTTTCACCATGTTGGCCAGGCTGGTCTCAAACTCCCCACCTCAGGTGATCCGCCCTCCTCGCCTCCCAAAGTGCTGGGATTACAGGTGTGAGCTATCGCGCCTGGCCGAAACTAAGTTTTAATCCCACCAACAATGTTGAAGGAGTGTGTCTCCATATCCCCACCTGCATAACTTTGCCAATTTGATAGCAAAACAGTGCCTGCTCAGGTGGTGTGGATTTAACACGTTTCTCTTCCTAGGAGTGAAAATGAGGATCTTTTTATATGTTAAAAAGCCACTGCACTTTCCCTTCTGAGAAGCATTGACTCACCAATTTGAGGGCTATTTTATACTTCTCTCACCCCTCTCCCCGTTCTCCAGGCCCCACCAGAGCTGGGACTAAATGAGGGCTCAAAGCCAGATATTTCAGAATCGTGCTGTTGTCATGCAGGGCAAATTCTGTTGGCCTGAGTTGTGGGAAGCAGGGCTTATCTTTGAGGTCACAGCGCCCCCTGCTGGCCAAGATGGGGTTTTCCTCCGCAGCTTGGACCAGGAGAGGAGGTAGGGCGGCTGGGGACCGAGGGGGCGCCTCTGGAGTCTGCGTTTGATCTCACGTCTACCGTTAAGTGCTATGTGACCTCGGGTAAGCAACTTCACCTCTCTGGGCCTTCCACTTCCTCACCTATAAAATCAAAATAATAGCCATTCTTCTCAGTCTCTGGGTTGTTGGAGGAATAATCTGCTGATAGGGCCTGAAGGTGCTTCACAGAGTGTGTGGCACAAAACAAGTGCTAAATAAACAGTAGCTGGAATTCTTGACATTCAGAAAGACCCAGGGGGGAGACAGAAAGGAGGACGGGAGCTTAGCCAAAGAAGCAGCTGGTGCAGCTGGAATTTCATAGGTTCACTTCTGCCTAGCCAGCTTCTAAACCTGTTTTCTCTTGGCTCCCTCACTTTCCGGCCAGAGGCTCAGTCATACTGCAATGCTGAGAACTCCTTGCCTAAGCCAGACAGGGCCTTGACCTTTCCCCCGCGTTGGGCTGGGTGCACTAGAGTATTGAGCAAATCCACACTCAGCAACCCCCTCCCTGCCACGCGCACACACACACGCGTGCGCACACACACACAAAGCCACACACGCAAAGCATTTGAGTATCTTCTTCCAGGGAGCTTATAGACACCCCAGCAGAGGCCTCCGTGATCACACTGGCTGAGCACCAGCTGTCTGTGTGGTGCTGGATGAGGGGAGTTTTATCTGCGCCACTCTGGCCTCCCGCTGTGGGGCCCTGTGTTCTTATCTGACATTCAACTCTTACCTAATTGTCCATTACACTCACATCCTTCCTCTGCTCTGCAACCTTCCATGGCTCTCCAGGGCCTGCCATGTAAGCCCAGATTCCTCACCCTGGCATTCAAGGCCACTCATGGCCTGGGGTGGTCTGTGTGTGGAGCGGCCCACTAGGCTACATGAGAAACACTCTCTCAAATCCTGCCCTTCCTTCAAGATGGAACTAAATGCCACTTCCTTCCTTCCTTCATTTCTCTACCTTTTCACTCAACATGATTTATTAGACACAAAATGTATTTATTAACACATATTTGTTACCTACTCTATGAAGACATTATCCTAGGCAGTGGAGAGAGAGAGCGGTCTTAGCCAATTGCAACTAAAATGTGTTAGTTTTGCAAATGTTGTGGAACATATGCCCGTGTGAATGCATTGGAAAGTTCCTCCATGGCCCTGGGAGAGGACATGCAAGAGAGGATCCCTGGTGTGTCACCGGCCTCACAGTAAATTCACTTCTGTGCCCAGCTAGGCAGGGCTGTCTCCTGGTCCAGGATCATAGCCTCTTCCTCCTCTGATCTCCAAGGACTTTCACTCTCGGCTCTGCCACCAACCAGCTTTGTGACTTTGGGAAGTCATTTTTCCAAGTCTCAGATTATGTGTGTAAAGTGATATATATAGGAAGTGATTCCTACCTTGATGGAGGAATTAAATGTTAATTAAATTGTTTAAAGGGGTTACATTAGATTAGATGTAAAAACGCCGCACATGGTAAGTGCTCATTGAGCGGCAGCTGTTATTATTGTTACCATTAGCCGCAGCTGACTTGGGCAACACGGGCTTACCAGCTTCCCGATGGATCCAGAGGTTTGCTTTCTTTGTCCACTGGAGGGCAGCAGAAAGCAGAAACCGGCCTTCCGGAGCTTTGCATTCCTGCTAACACCTAACACAGGCCTCCCAAGCGGCAGGAGGAAGGGTAAGGGGTTTCTGGGCTCAAAAGTGAGGCTGGCCAGTGAAGAGCCTTGTTCAGTCTCTGTGTCTCTAGGACTGGATGCTAGTGGCTGGGGTGGGCTCCCTAAACAGCTCCAATCAATGGAAAGGCAGCCAGGCCATCCAGCCCACAACCCCAGTGTCCATCCCTGGATGCACCCCACAGTCCTGGACAGGGTGGGCAGGAGTTCTGGCCTCTGGAGCTGCTCTTCGCATTTCTGTCTGTGTGACCTTGGGCAAGTGCCTTGACCTCTCTGTGCCTCCATTTCTTTTTCCATAAAATGGAAATATTGCTGTTTCCCCCAAAAGGAAAAACTTCCATATACGCAGAGGGATGGCCGTGCTTGTGTTGCTTTGCATCAAGTAAATCTGTTACATTGTAATTAGCTTTTTTCTTCTGATCACAAATGCAATGCATTAATTGGTTTGAATATTTTAAGTGCCCTACAGCAGGCCAACCCCTGTATGAGCTGATGAAATTGGCAAAAATGAAGCTAGTGGTTGTGTTGGGGTGGTGGGATTCTGGATGACAGAGTTCCCTACCTCAGCAACCCGCACCCCATTCTCCAAGCTTTCTATAATGTTGTTGCATCACCTTTACAATGGTAGAAAACGGAGACCAGGAGGAACGCTGACTGAACACCTACCATGTGCAAGATGTTTCCATTCATCCTTTCCCTAATTCTGCAGGCTCCACACAGGCAAAGCCATGTCTGTGTTGCTCGCCACTATTTTCCCAGTGCCCAGCACCGTACCTGGCGTGTCGTAGGTCCTGAAAACATACTCGTTTAGCGGTCAAAGAAATGATTTGTGCAAAGTTTACAAATGAGGAAACTGTGATTCAAAGAGGTTGTGTGACTTGCTCAATATCACCTAGCTAGTGGGACGTGGGACCAGGATCATCGGACTTTAGGTCCTGAGGAAGGTCTTTCTACTCGTGCCTGTCCCTCCCCCTCCTCACATTCCCACACCCTCTTTGTAAAGCTGTGTTTTTTTACAGGCGTCTGATCAGGCGGCCTGCAGGAAGAGTATGGCCACGCTTCCTCCCTGAGAAGCTGCTGGTGTGCCCCTCGTCTTCTCAACCCCTGGGGGCCCCTGGAGGATCTGGAGCACGCCCTCTGGCTGGCGGGTTTGCCCATCAGGTGAGGCCCCTTAGTCGCTGTAGCCCATTTGGAAGCTTGGCAGGTGGGTTTCTAGGGCAAGGCCACCTCTGCCCTCTGAGCTCAGAGCCACCTGTTTCTCCCCCACCCCGTCCTGCACACACCTGGTAGCAGGTGCAGGGAGGAGGCAAAAACCAGACTTTGCCCCTCTATCTGCACCCCTTTTCCCACTCTCAGGCCGATGTGTGTCCAAAAGTGACCTGTGCTGTGTGCATATGGGAATATGCACATGTATACATGTGTGTCCCCATGCACATACTTGTGGACACAGGCAGCCCTATGTGCGAGCACACATGTGTGTCTGAGTGTGGCTTGTGCGATCCTCCATGTGCCCGTGGCTTGTGCGATCCTCCATGTGCCCGTGGGTGCAGACGTGAATCTGAGTGTGAACATGAGCTTTTGTGTAGCTCTGCGTGTGTGTGCGTAGTGCCGAAGGATGGACCACCAAGTAGAAGGGCATCTCCTTGCCCCGCCTCAGTTTCCTCGTCTGTAAAATGGGGACAACAATGACACCTAACAGGTGGAACCAGCCACGCACACAGTAAGTGCCATGATAGTACCCCTTTTTTTTTTTTTTTTTTTTTTTTTTTTTGAGACGGAGTCTGGCTCTGTCGCCCAGGCTGGAGTGCTGTGGCCGGATCTCAGCTCACTGCAAGCTCCGCCTCCCGGGTTCCCGCCATTCTCCTGCCTCAGCCTCCGGAGTAGCTGGGACTACAGGCGCCCGCCACCTCGCCTGGCTAGTTTTTTTTTTGTATTTTTTAGTAGAGACGGGGTTTCACCGTGCTAGCCAGGGTGGTCTCGATCTCCTGACCTCGTGATCCGCCCGTCTCGGCCTCCCAAAGTGCTGGGATTACAGGCTTGAGCCACCGCGCCCGGCCGATAGTACCCCTTTTTATTAAGCTCCCCGGGAATGTGTGCGGATTCCACAAAATAAGAACACTGAAAGGGACTAGCTCAAGAAATGTTTCTCCCATCATTCTTTCATTCTTAGGTCCAGAAGTGTTTCTTCTGTTCTCTTGGTTTTATCACTGCAAAGGTAATATAACAACAGTAGAGGAAGTTTGGGAAAAAGATATGGGGAAGGGGGGATACCTGTCCCCCAGAACCCCACCACTCCCAAGACAAGAAGGAATTTCGTTTTTGCTTGTTCTTTTCCTGACTTTGTCCATGAGCCAGCACGGGGCTTGGCACACAGCGCCGGGCTCAAAAAAAAATATTTGGATGCTTTAACAAATATGTATTAGCTAAAATGACTACATTGAGTATTTTTCCATCCTGCGTTTGTTCACATATCATGGACATTTTCCATATGATAGCTGGTGTTTGTAGTTGTTGTTGTTGTTATTTTGAGACAGCTCTGTCGCCCGGCCGGAGTGCAGTGGCTCTATCTCAGCTCACTGCAACCTCCGCCTCCCAGGTTTAAGTCATGTTCCTGCCTCAGCCTTCTGAGTAGCTGGGATTACAGGCATGCACCACTAAGACAGGCTAATTTTTGTATTTTTAATAGAGATGAGGTTTCACCATGTTGGCCAGGTTCATCTCGAACTTCTGACCTCAAGTGATCCACCCACCTTGGCTTCCCAAAGTGCTGAGATTACAGGCATTAGCCACCACGCCCAGCCCAGTCTTTGTAGTTATTAAAGATAATAGGCCAGGCGTGGTGGCTCATACCTGTAATCCCAGCACTTTGGGAGGCCAAGGTGGGCAGATCATGAGTCAGGAGATGGAGGCCATCCTGGCCACATTTCACAATGTGGCCTAGTGTTTCCACATTGTGAAACCCCATCTCTATTAATAAAAATACAAAAATTAGCCAAGAGTGGTGGTGTGTTTCTGTAGTCCCAGCTACTTGGGAGGCTGAGGGAGGAGAATCACTTGAACCCGGGAGGCGGAGGTTGCAGTGAGCTGAGATCGCGCCACTGCACTCCAGCCTGGGGACAAAGTAAGACTCTATCTCAAAAAAAAAAAAAAAAGATAATAAAAGAAAATTAAGAACTACCTAATTCCTCAAAACAGGGAAATAGTTCACTCAGTTATAGAAGAACCACTTGTATTAAGAAATGTTATGTAGCAGTAATGAACATCTTTTTCCATCTAGGATTTTTTTTTCTTCCTTTGGGACAGGTTAGCACTTCCACATTGGGAATAGGGTGTCCCAGGATTTATCTGCCCATTGGTTATGAAGGGGATTCCATTGGGAAAAAAAACCAGAAACATTAACCGTCAAGGAAATGCAAATCAAACCCACAATGCAATCCCATTACACGCCCCCACGAGGATGGCTACAATAAAAAAAGACAAATAATAACAAGTGTTGGTGAGGAATCAGAGAAATCAGAACTCTCAAACATTGCTGACAGGGATGAAAAAAGTGAAAAAAGCCAATCATAAAAGACCACAGGCCTGGGCAGACTGGCTCAGCCTATAATCCCAGCACTTTGGGAGGCCAAGGTGGGAGGATCGCTTGAGTCCAGGAGTTCTAGACTAGCCTGGACAACATAGGGAGAACCCTTCTCTACAAATAATTTTTTAAAATTTGCTGGGCATGGTCGTGTGCTGTGGTCCCAGCTACTGGGGAGGCTGAGCAGGGAGGGTCATGTGAGCCCTGGAGTTCGAGCCTGCAGTGAGCTGTGATTGCACTGTTGCACTCCAGCCTGGGCAAGAAAGGGAGACCCTGTCTCAAAAGAAAAAAAGAGACCCCAGATTACGTGACTTCTTTTATATGAAACATCCAGAATAAGCAAATCCATAGAGACAGGAAGTAATTGGCAGTTGCCTAGGGCCAGAGGGGGGTCAGCGGCAGGAATGACTGCTGATAGGAACAGGGTTTTTGTGGGGGATAATGAAAAAGTGCCAAATCGATTGTGATTTATCACATCAATATATGAAAATATAAATATATGAAGTATAAATATGAAATATATGAAAAATATAAATATGAAATAAATATATTAAATATATGAATATAAATATATGAAAAACTATTGAATTGTACACTTTGTTTTTGTTTTTGTTGTTGTTTTTGAGACAGAGTCTTGCTCTGTTGCCTAGGCTGGAGTATAGTGGCATCACCTTGGCTCACTGCAGCCTCCGTCTCCTGGGTTCAAGCGATCCTCCTGCCTCAGCCTCCCAAGTAGCTGGGATTACAGGCGCCCACCACCATGCCCAGGTAATTTGTGTATTTTTTGTAGAGATGGAGTTTCCCCACGTTGGCTAGGCTGGTCTCGAACTCCTGACCTCAAGTGATCTGCCCGCATCGGCTTCCCAAAGTGCTGGGATTACAGGCATGAGTCACCATGCCCAGCCTGAATTGTACACTTTAAATGGGTGAATTGTATGACATGTACATTTTATCTCAATAAAGCTGTTATAATAAAGTATTTTTTAAAAAAGGATGGAGACCCAAGAGGACAATAAAAATACACGCCATCATTTACTGGGAGCAGGGACTATCGCCAGGACTCATTAATCTCATGTATCTTTCACAATAACCCTATAGGCTTATTTTCCCCATTTTACAGATGAGGACGCTGAGATTCAGAATGACTAAGTAACTGGCCCAACGACACTTAGTTTTTTAGTGGTAGAGGTGTGATTTGAACCCAAGCTCATGCTCAATTTGAAGTACTTTTGTTGCCTCCTTAGAAGGCACCAGGAGCTAACGCACCAGGCCGACAGGACAGACAGGGGCCCAGGATCGGGGCCTCCTCTCTCCCCTGCCATTATCTGGCCTGGACAGCCAGAGCTCACGATCAGGGCTCTCTGTCTCTCCCTCAGGCCTTCTCCTGGCATTTCCCTGTGTATGGCCCCTCCAGTAGAAACCCAGTGGAGGGACTGATCTGGCAAACAGATCTGACTCAGGCCTCTCCAAAGCAGCTGTCAATCCTGTCCACCAAGTAGCCTCCGAGACTTCCCAACTTTACTGCACAGAAATAATAATGCAAGTGCACAAAGATGGACAAAGATAGCATTGTTTCTAAGAGGGAAAAACTAGAAAGAACCTAAATGTCCAACACTGGAGGACTGGTTATTCCACGACGGAATGTGCAGCCCTTGAAAATCCTATAGCAGAAGGATCCTTACTGATGCAGAAAAATGTTCACAATATGTCGAGTGAGAAAAGCAGACCCCTCCTAGCTGCTGGCCCCTGCCACCCAGGCCAAGCCCTGCTTGCATCTACAATCCAGCCATATTAACCCTCTTCTGGCCCCCCGGATGCTCCAGGCTTACTCTTTTCAGGTCTTTGCAGTTGCTGCTTCCTCTGCCTGGAATCCACCTTCCATCCTATCCCTTGTCATTCTCTCTCAAGCTGGCTAACTCTGCTGCAGCCTTCAGGTCTCAGCTGAGCTCTCTTTTCCCCTGGGAAGGACCCTTGGACCCTCAGGATGGGGCAGGGTCCCTCCTCTGTGCTCTCACAGCCCTGTGGGTCACCCATCATGGCCCCTGTCACCCTCTCTGTGACTGGCCATTTAACTGTCTGCTGCCTGCATTTGACTCCAGAAGACAAGTCCAGACCTGTCTGACTGGCCTGACACTGCTTTCTTCGTGTCTTATCTCAGAGAAGGCCTCTCCCAGTGACTTCTGTGGCAACTGGAGCAAAAGCTGGACTCCTCTTCATGTTCTCTAAAGCCTTGTGTGGTCTGGCCAGTGCCCATGCCTCAACCCATCTTCTATGTTTTTCTCCTTCATTCTGTTCCAGCCACATAGGCCTTCTAGATGGTTCTCCAACATGCCAAATGCATGTCTGCCTCAGGACCTACGCATTTGCTGTTTCTTCTACCTGGAATAAATGAAAAATAAAGAGTTGTTTTTGTTTTTTTTTTTTTTTGGAGATGGAGGCTGCTGTGCAGGCTGGAGAGTAGTGGCACGATCTTGGCTCACTGCAACCTCTGCCTCCCGAGTTCAAGTGATTCTCCCACCTCAGCCTCCCAACTAGCTGGGACTTCAGGCATGCACCACCATGCTCAGCTAATTTTTTTGTATTTTTATTAGAGATGGGATTTCGCCATGTTGGCCAGGCTGGTCTCAAACTCCTGGCCTCCAGTGATCCTCCTGCCTCAGTCTCCCAAAGTGCTAAAATTACAGGCATGAGCCACAGTGCCCAGCCATAAATACAATAATTTTTTTAAAGAAAATTTAGTGCTTTGTTGATTTAAATAAAATTATCCTTGGTATTTTAGTGAGGAAATACATCAAAGCATGACTTTAACTATCTCAAAATCAGATATTGTTATGTGCTATCAGGATATCTGGACACCCTGCCATCACAGGAGTTTGCCCTTGCAGGCATTACTAAATCGCTTCCTTCGCCCGAAACATCTCATGGCCAGGAGTTGTGACTGCCAAGGACTGTGCCTTGCTGGTATGAAGATGCAGTTGGTTTTATTATCTTATTATTTTATTTTTTGAGACAGAGTGTCACACTGTCACCCAAGCTGGAGTGCAGTGACAAAATCTCAGCTCACTGCAAACTCTGCCTTCCGGGCTCAAGTGCTTCTCCTGCCTCAGTCTCCCAAGTAGCTGGGATTACAAGGTGCCCAACATCACGCCCAACTAATTGTTGTATTTTTAATAGAGACAGGGTTTCTCCAAGTTGGCCAGGCTGACTTTGAACTCCTGAGCTCAGGTGATCCGCCTGCCTTGGCCTCCCAAAGTGCTGGGATTACAGGCGTGAGCCACCACGCACAGCCACAGTTGATTTTAAAATGGCATCACCCTGACTCTGTTATGCTCCTGTTTCCCTAACAGTGTCACCATGGACCTAGGCTCTTGCCATTTTTGCACTCTGCCAATCTCAGTGTGTTGGCCAAGTGAGTTTAAAATTATGTCATTCATCTAGCCAAAGTGATGATTCAAATATTTCAAAAAGCAAACCTTTACTCTTTCACAGAGAGGAGACTCAATTTTCCAAACAATCAAAATGTCACACGCGTTCGTGTGAAGAGACCACCAAACATGCCTTGTGTGAGCAACAAGGCTGTTTATTTCACCTGGGTGCAGGCGGGCTCTGAGTCCAAAAAGAGAGTCAGCAAAGGGTGGTGTGATTATCATTAGTTCTTACAGGTTTTGGGATAGGCGGTGGAGTTAGGAGCAATGTTTTGCAGGCAGGGGGTGGATCTCAGTACATTCTCAAGGGTGGGGAGAATTACAAAGAACCTTCTTAAGGGTGGGGGAGATTACAAAGAACCTTCTTAAGGGTGGGGGAGATTACAAAGAATCTTCTTAAGGATAGGGGAGATTACAAAGTACATTGACCAGTTAGGGTGGGGCAGAAACAAATCACAATGGTGGAATGTCATCAGTTAAGGTTATTTTCACTTCTTTTGTGGATCTTCAGTTGCTTCAGGTCATCTGGGTGTATATGTGCAGGTCATAGGGGATATGATGACTTAGCTGGGGCTCAGAGGCCTGACATTCCTGTCTTCTTATATTAATAAGAAAAGCAAAACAAAATAGTGGTGAAGTTGGAGCAGCGAAAAATATTGGGGCTGCTATGGAGAGATAATGGGCGATGTTTCTCAGGGCTGCTTCAAGTGGGATTGGGGCGGCATGGGAACCTACAGTGGGAGAGATTCAACTGATGAAAGATTTTGCGGTAATGGGTGAAATTGTGGGGTTGTTAGAAGGAACATTTTTCGTATAGAATTATTGGTGATGGCCTGGATGCAGTTTTGTATGAATTGAGAAACTGAACGAAAGATACAAGGTCTGAATAAAAGGAAAAAAATAGGTATTAAAGGACTAAGAATTAGGAGGACCCAGGACATCCAATCAGAGAGTGCCCAAGGCGATTCAGCGTAATTACTTGCTTGGTTGGTGAGTTTTTGGGCTGTATCCTTGACAGAGTCCTCCTTTTCAACTTGGAGGCTGAGCTTGGTGAGGTGTGTTTTTAAAAGACCATTAGTCTGTTCTACCTTTCCTGAAGATTGAGGATGATAAGGGGTATGAAGGTTCTACTGAATACCAAGAGCCTGAGAAACTGCTTGGGTGATTTGACTAATAAAGGCTGGTCCGTTATCGGACTGTATAGAGGTGAGAAGGCCAAACTGAGGAATTATGTCTGACAGAAGGGAAGAAATGACCGTGGTGGCCTTCTCAGACCCTGTGGGGAAGGCCTCTACCCATCCAATGAAAGTGTCTACCTAGACCATGAGGTATTTGTTTCCTGACTCAGGGCATGTGAGTAAAGTCAATTTGCCAGTCCTGGGCAGGGGCAAATCCCCGAGCTGGATGCGTAGGGAAGGGAGGGGGCCTGAACAATCCCTGAGGAGGAGGAGAATAGCAGATGGAACACTGAGAAGTGATTTCCTTGAGGATAGATTTCCACGATGGAAAGGAAATGAGAGGTTCTAAGAGTCAGGCTAGCGGCTTGTAACCTATATGGAAGAGGTTATGAAATGACGACAGAATAGAATGGGCCTGTGAGGCTGGAAGGAGATATTTTCCTTAGTCCAAGAACCATTTGCCTTGTGTGGATAGGTGGAAGTTTCAGTGGGAGAGTAGGTGGGAGTGACCCATGAGGAGGAGAAAAACTGGCCATGAGGGACAGAAGTTGGAATGCTAGCTGCTTCTTCAGCTACCTTATCAGCATAAGCATTGCCCTGAGCAATGGGATCTGATGCCTTTTGGTGGCTCTTGCAGTGTATGATTCCAGCTTCCTTTGGAAGTAAAGCAGCCTTGAGAAGAGTTTTTATTAAAGATGCAACAATGATGGAGGACCCTTGCGTAGTGAGGAAACCTCTTTCATCCCATATAACAGCATGGTGGTGCAGGATATGGAAGGTATATTTAGAGTCAGTATAAATATTGACGCGTAGTTCCTTTGCAAGAGTGAGGGCTTGATTGAGTTAAGGCAATGAGTTCGGCTTGCTCATTGCCTTAAGTGGAAGGGGGCAGAGCAGTAGCCTCAATGATAGATGTGGAAGATACTATAGCATAGCCTGTCTTGGCTGGTGTGTGGTGATTAGGCCTGGTGGAACTGCCATCAATAAACCAGGTGTGATCAGGGTGAGGAACAGGAAAGAAGGAAATATGGGGAAATGGAGTGAATGTCAGATGTATCAAAGAGATGCAGTCTTGGGGGTCAGGTATGGTATCAGGAATAATGTAGGAGACCACATTGAAGTCTGGGCCAGGAAGAATGGTAACTGTGGGAGACTCAACAAAGAGTGAGTAGAGCTGAAGGAGCCGCGGAGCAGAAAGTATGTGTCAGGTGTAAGGAAGAAAATAGATTTTGGGAGTTATGAGAACTGTAGAGAGTGAGTTGAGCATAGTTTGTGATTTTGAGGGCCTCTAAAAGTATTAGGGTAGTGGCGGTCACCACACAGAGACACGATGGCCAGCCTAAAACAGTAAGATCAAGTTGTTCGGACAAAAAGGCTGCAGGGTGCAGTCCTGGTCCTTGTGTAAGAATTCCGACTGCACAGCCCTGCACTTTGGCTGTGTGTAATGAAAAGGGTTGGGATGAGTCAGGGAGAGCTAGTGTAGGAGCAGTCTCTTATGCTGTCTTCAAGGAACAGAAAGAGGAGGGGGGAAAAGATTTAGGATCTATGGGGCCAGCTAGGTTTCCTTTTGTGAGTTTATATAATGGTTTTGTTAGGATGGCAAAACCAGGTATCCAAAGGCAAAAGTATCCAACCTTGCCTAGGAAGGAAAGAAGTTGTTGTTTTGTAGAAGGGGTTGGGGTTTGAGAGATCAGTCAGACACGATTGGCAGGGAGAGCACGTGAGTTTTTACGAAGAATTATGCCGAGGCAGGTAATGGATGGAGAAGAAATTTGAGCTTTGGAGGGGGTACCCCCCAATATCCCTTGGAGAATAAACGTTGAAGGAGAAGGAGGATGTCTTGTTGAGAAGATTCAAAGGAGGGGCTACAAAGTAGAAGGTCATCAATATATTGAATAAGGTGAGAAGCAGAGGGGTGGAAAGAAAGTAAATCATGAGAAAGAGCTTGGCCGAAGTAATGAGGGCTGTCCCTGAAGCCTTGCGGCAGTACAGCCCAAGTAAGCTGCTGAGACTGATGGGTGTCAGGGTCAGTCCAGGTAAAAGCAAAGAGAGGCTGGGACAAGGGGTATAGGGGAATAGTGAAAAAAAAATCTTTAAAATAAAAAATGGAATAGTGAGTTGTGGAGGAAGGTATTGAGGACAAAAGAGTGTACGGGGTTTGGCACCACAGGGTGGATAGGCAAAACAATTTGGTTGATAAGGTGCAGATCCTGAACTAACCTGTAAGACCTGTCCAGTTTTTGAACAGGTAAAACAGGAGAATTGTAAGAAGAGCTTATAGGTTTTAGAAGCCCATGCTGTAGCAGGCGAGTGATAACAGGCTTTAATCCCCTCAAAGCCTGTTGTGGGATGGGATACTGGCATTGAGTGGGGTAAGGGTGATAAGGTTTTAATGGGATAGTAATGGGCGTGTGATCGGTTGCCAGGGAGGGAGTGAAGGTGTCCCATACTTGTGGGTTAAGGTGGGGGGATACAAGAGGAAGACGCAAAGGAGGCTTTGGGTTGGGAAGAAGGGTGGCAATGAGATGTGACTGTAGTTCAGGAATAATCAGGAAAGCAGATAATTTGGTTAAAATGTCTCAGCCTAATAAGGAAACTGGGCAGGCGGGGATAACTAAAAAAGAGTGCATAAAAGAATGTTGTCCAAGTAGGCACCAGAGTGGGGGAGTTTTAAGGGGTTTTGAAGCTTGACAATCAATACGCACAACAGTTATGGGGGCAAGGGAAACAGGCCCTTGAAAAGAAGGTAATGTGGAGTGGGTAGCCCCCATATCGATTAAACAGGGGAAGGACTTACCTTCCACTGTAAGAGTTACCTGAAGCTTGGCGTCCGTGGTGGTCCAGGAGGCTTCTGAGGCGATTGGGCTGCATCAGTCTTCAGCTGCTAAGCTAAGGAGATCAGGGAAGGAGTCGGCCAAGGAACGTTGGGTTTGGGCTCCAGGGGCTTTAGGAGCAGCGGCGATGTGAGTCAGACAGTCCGACCTCCAGGGGGGGCCAGCACAGAGAGGGAATGGCTTAGGAGGAATGCCGGGGTGCAGGCATTCTGAGGCCTAGTGGCCAGGCTTTTGGCATTTGAAGCAGGGTCCACGAGGATGTTTTGAAGGAGCCCCTGGAAGTTATAGCTTGGATATTCTGAAGTTCTTGCATGCTGGAGACATGGTTGTGGGTTGTCTTACAGCAGAGGCAAGTAGCTGTAACTCAGAAATGCGTTGCTGTCCGGCTACCTCCTCTTTATTATTGTACACCTTGAAGGCAGGGTTGATTAATTCCTGTTGTGGGGTTTGAGGGCCGGATTCCAATGTTTGAAGCTTTTTTCTAATGTCAGGAGCTGACTGGGTGATAAAATGCACGTTAAGAATAAGGTGGCCTTCTGGCCTCGCTGGGTCTAGAGTAGTAAAGCGTCTAAGGGTTGCTGCTAAGCGGGCCATGTACTGGGCTGGGTTTTCGTCTTTACCTTGGGTAGTTTCTTTAAGTTTGTCATAATTAACAGCTTTGTAAGCTGCCTTTTTAAGCCCTGTAACTAGACAGGAAACCATGTAACCTCACCTAGCTATACGTGGGGAATTGGCCTGATAGTTCTATTGGAGATCTCCTCACGGAACTGCTCTAATGCCTTCCTGGAGGCCTGGCTCATGAAGCCAGCGGTTATCAGCATGAGATTGGGCTAGAGAAAAAACTATTTCCCGTTCACCCGGGGAGAGGGTAGAAGTTAGGATGACATTTAAATCACTCCAGGTTAAATTGTAGGACAGAGTTAGATATCGGAATTCCTGTACATATTTAGTGGGGTCTGATGAGAAAGAGCCTAAACGCTGGCTCATTTGGGAAAGGTCTGACAGAGAAAAAGGCACATGTATCCTGACTGTGCCTTCAGCTCCAGCCACCTCTCTAAGAGAAAATTGTTGGGCGGGTGGGGGAGAGCTAGTCGCAGAACAAAACTGTAAACCAGACCGGGTGTGGGGAGGGGAGGCAATAGAAGGGTTATAGGGTGGGGGAGCAGAGGCTGAAGAAGAGTTGGAGCCTGATTCAGCCTGGCGGGGAGCGACCTGAGGAGGAGCAGTGTGGGGAGGAGGTGAGAGGTCAGACGGGTCAGTAGAAAAGGAAGATTCACAAGACTCAGTGAAGCTTGGGGTTGGGACTGAAGGGACAGGTGGGAGGGAAAGAAAGAGGATTTGGGACGTATTGCATTGGGAACAGAGACTAGGGAGGGAACGAAGTGTGAAAAATGCCTGGACATAGGCCGGGCGCGGTGGCTCAAGCCTGTAATCCCAGCACTTTGGGAGGCCGAGACGGGCGGATCATGAGGTCAGGAGATCGAGATCATCCTGGCTAACAAGGTGAAACCCCATCTCTACTAAAAATACAAAAAATTAGCCGGGCGTGGTGGCAGGCGCCTGTAGTCCCAGCTACTCGGGAGGCTGAGGCAGGAGAATGGCGTGAACCCGGGAGCTGGAGCTTGCAGTGAGCTGAGATCGCGTCACTGCACTCCAGCCTGGGCCACAGAGCCAGACTCGGTCTCAAAAAAAAAAAAAAAAGAAAAATGCCTGGACATAAGGCACCTCAGACCATTTGCCCATTTTTCAACAAAAATTATGTAGGTCTCTTAGGATGGAGAAATCAAAAGTGCCGTTTTCTGGCCATTTAGAATCGTTGTCAAGTTTGTATTGGGGCCAAGCGGTGTTGCAGAGGAAAAGAAGACGCTTAGGTTTTAGGTCAGGCGAGAGTTGAAGAGGTTTTAAGTCCTTGAGAACACAGGCTAAGGGAGAAGAAGGAGGAATGGAGGGTGGAAGGTTGCCCATAGTGAAGGAGGCAAGTTTAAAGAGAAGGGTAGAAACACGGAGAAAGGGGTGGGGAGCAGCCCTGGGCTATAATGTGGGTGTGCAGCCAAAGCAGGTGTCCCTGCAATTGACTTGCCACCAAAGGAATGTGGGTGAAAGACCAAGGTAGGCGTCCCTGCGGTGATCAGACACCAATGCAATGTGGGTGAATAACCAGGCAGGCGTCCCCGCAGTGATTAAACACCAAGGGAAGACTGTCTTCCCGAGTCCGTGACCCATGCTGGAGTTTTGGGTCCATGGATAAAATGTGTCTCCTTTGTCTGTACTAGAGAGAAAAAAGAACTAGAATTGGAAGGACAGGGAGATTGAAGGGTAGCAAGAGAGGCTGGAGAAGAGAGTGAAAAGACCACTTACCCAATTTGAAATTGATGAGATGTTCCTTGGGCTTGTTGGTCTGAGGACCCGAGGTCATAGGTGGATCTCTTCACGGAGTGAGGGTGAGGACAGGGAACTGGCCTCCCGAAGGAGTCCCTCTGACCCGCGTCTTTGGCACCAAATGTCACGCACGTCCATGTGAAGAGACCACCAAACAGGCTTTGTGTGAGCAACAAGACTGTTTATTTCACTTGGGTGCAGGCCAGCTGAATCCGAAAAGAGAGTCAGCGAAGGGTGGTGGGATTATCATTAGTTCTTACAGGTTTTGGGATAGGTGGTGGGGTTAAGAGCAATGTTTTGGGGGCAGGGGGTGGATCTCACAAAGTACATTCTCAAGGGTGGGGAGAATTACAAAGAACCTTCTTAAGGGTGGGGAGATTACAAAGAATCTTCTTAAGGGTGGGGGAGATTACAAAGAATCTTCTTAAGGGTGGGGGAGATTATAAAGTACATTGATCAGTTAGGGTGGGGCAGAAACAAATCACAATGGTGGAATGTCATCAGTTAAGGTTATTTTCACTTCTTTTGTGGATCTTCAGTTGCTTCAGGCCATCTGGGTGTATATGTGCAGGTCACAGGGGATATGATGGCTTAACTTGGGCTCAGAGGCCTGACACAAAAGACCTGAAAAAGACAGCTTGAGACCAAAAGAGTGTCTCTCCCTCTCCCCAGTTTCGTTTCTTTTCTTTTCTTTTTTAGTAGCAGTTTACTCAAAAGGTAAACAAAAAAATCTTTTACTATCTCTTATTAATACTATATGAGGCAGGGCACGGTGGTTCATGCTTGTAATCCCAGCACTTTGGAAGGCCAAGGCGAGCGGATCACCCTGAGGTCAGGAGTTCAAGACTAGCCTAGCCAACATGGCAAAACCTTGTCTCTACTAAAAATTCAAAAGTTACCCTGGCATGGTGGCGCATGCCAGCAATCCCAGCTACTCAGGAGGCTGAGGCAGGAGAATCACTTGAATCCAGGAGGCGGAGGTTGCAGTGAGCCGAGATCGCGCCACTGCACTCCAGCCTGGGTGGAACAAGACTCCATCTCAAAAAATAATAATAATAAAATAAAAGAACTGTATGAATATCTAGTTCAAAAGAGAAAACTGATTCTACTTTTGCATCAGTGAATTACAAATATGAAAGTTAATTTTAATAAAGCCTTATAAATCATCTAATCTCAATCAGCTTTGACCACACAAGATAATATTTCCCTAAACCTTTTATAACCTCTTACAATTTTTCCATTCCTCTTTCTTTTCCCAACTTTCTGTAGCCATTCAGTTAATCTATTTTATTCTTTCCTTCTTTTATCCCAATTTGATACAGCCTTTAAATAACCCCTAAACTAGGCAAAATCACTTACTCTTTAACAAAAACCACATACTTATGTCTTTCTTATGGTCTTCCTTCCTAAAAACGCATCTTCCTTTCCTTACATATTCTGAATACAGAATTGTCTTCCTTCTGGTCTCCAGTGTTAGTTACCATATATTAGTCCGAATTTTAAATCTTAGTAATCTCAATTTATACTAAAAATCTAAGAAGTAGGCCGGGCGCGGTGGCTCAAGCCTGTAATCCCAGCACTTTGGGAGGCTGAGACGGGGGGATAATGAGGTCAGGAGATCGAGACCATCCTGGCTAAAGCGGTGAAACCCCGTCTCTACTAAAAAAATACAAAAAAAAACTAGCCGGGCGAGGTGGCCGGCGCCTGTAGTCCCAGCTACTCGGGAGGCTGAGGCAGGAGAATGGCGTAAACCCGGGAGGCGGAGCTTGCAGTGAGCCGAGATCCCGCCACTGCACTCCAGAGCGAGACTCCGTCTCAAAAAAAAAAAAAAAAAAAAAAAACTAAGAAGTAATTTTTTATTTTTGTTTTTTTTTTTAAACAGAGACTCACTCTGTCACCCAGGCTGGAGTGCAGTGGTACGATCTTGGCTCACTCCAACCTCCACCTCCCAGGTTCAAGATTCTTCTGCCTCAGCCTCACAAGTAGCTGGGACTACAGGCACACACCACCACTCTCGGCTAATTTTTTGCATTTTCAGTAGAGACAGAGTTTCACCATGTTGGCCAGGCTGGTGAACTCCTGACCTCAGGTGATCTGCCCATCTCAGCCTCCCAGAGTGCTAGGATTACAGGTGTGAGCCACTGCCCAGTCAGAAGCAATTTTGTCAGTATGTACTACAATTTATGAATACACATTTTACAATCTTTGGAAACACAAGCTTTCTAATGGAACAATTTTTCAATGTGGAATACGATACTTTTACTAGCGGATCTTAACAGCTCTCTTTTTTTTTTTTTTTTTTGAGACAGGGTCTTGCTCTGTTGCCCAAGCTGGAATATGGTGGTGTGATTATAGTTCACTGCAGCCTCAAACTCCTAGGCTTGAGTGATCCTCCTGCCTCAGCCTCTCGAGTAGCTAGGACTACAAGCATGCAGCACCACTCCTGGCTAACTTTTAAACTTTTGTTTTGTAGAGACAAGGGCTCACTATGTTGCTCAGGCTGGTCTCGAACTCCTGGCCTCAAGCAGTCCCATCACCTCAGCTTTCCAAAGTGCTGGGATTACAGGTATGAGCCACTATACCCAGCCTCTAAATATCTTTTGTTTCTCTGAAATAAGAAACCAAAAGTATATGAGCTTAAACTTATATGTAGTAATTGTTTTAGCATTGTATCTTATTTGGAAATGATCTAGATATTCAATAAATATTCATAGTTTAATTTAGCTTGGCAAAACTCTAAAGTCATAGTTACCAAACAAATTTGAAAAACTTTTTCCCTTTTGTGGCCATCGCCAAAGCAGGAGTAGCCAAAATGAAGTTTGATCCCTTTGTGACTTCTTTCTTTTCGTTTTTTGTTTTGTTTGTTTGTTTGTTTGTTTTTGAGATAGAGTCTTGCTCTGTCGCCCAAGCGGACTGCAGTGGCACAATCTCAGCTCACTGCAGCCTCCCACCTCCCGGATTCAAGTGATTCTCCTGCCTCAGCCTCCCAAGTAGCTGGGCTTACAAGTGTGCACCACCACACCCAGCTAATTTTTGCATTTTCAGTAGAGACTGGGTTTCACCATGTTGGCCAGGCTGCTCTCAAACTCCTGATGTCAGCTTCCCAGTGTTGGGATTACAGGTGTGAGCCACCATACCTGGTGTTAATTAATTTCATTAAATAACATATATATATATATTTTTTTTTTTTTAATGGAACGCTTCAGAATTTACGTGTCATCCTTGCACAGGTGCCATGCTACTAATCTTCTCTGTATCATTCCAATTTCATTTTAATTATTTACTTATTTGTTTATGTATTTATTTTGAGACAGAGTCTCTCTCTGTCACCCAGGCTGGAGTATAGTGGTACAATCTTGTCTCACTGCAACCTCCACTTCCCGGGTTCAAGCAATTCCCTTGCCTCAGCCTCCCAAGTAGCCAGGATTACAGGCATGTGCCACCATACCCAGCTAATTTTTGTATGCTTAGTATAGATGGGTTTTCACCGTGTTGGCCAGGCTGGTCTCAAACTCCTGACCTCAGGTGATCCACCCACCTCAGCCTCCCAAATTGTTGGGATTACAGGCGTGAGCCACCGCGCCCGGCCTTCATTCCAATTTTAGTATGTGTGCTGCCGAAGCGAGTACCTCACTGAATTTTAGACAAGGTAGGAAATTTACATTTCAAAGCACAGAGAAGAAATTTAAGCTTTCCAGAAAGCCGCTTAAGATTTACATTTTTTTTTTTCCTTCAGCAAAAAATCATACCAACAAGAAAGGACGCAAACAGAGAGAGGGACTCACCATATCATTAAAAGAGGGGTTTCAGTCACCTGAAAAAAATTCCCCAAAACAAGATCCAAAATAGAAGAAGCAGAAAGGCCCTATTTTAAAAATTATAGTCTGAATACCTGCTTTTAATTAAGTTGACTTTGAACTACAGAGCTCTTAAGAAAATATTTTTATCAGGTTTTAGCCAGGTAAATAACAAACATTCTTGATTTTATTTTTGTTTTTGGCTTTTCCTCTCTGGAATTTACATTAAGAAGAGTTTTGTAGGAGGGGCATATTTGTTTATTAGAGGTCTAGGGTAATCACTCTTTTTAGCTGTTTGCCTTTGAAATGTTTTAATTAAATGTGTCCTTTCTTTCCGAATATGTGGTTTCATTAAGCTTAGGAGAGAAGGCTAAACAAAATTCCTATCATAGTCTAAATAGAAACCAAAATTTTAAATCAAAGGTATATGTGCACAAGTTACTCAAAACCAACATAAATAGGTGTGCCTGAGACTAACAACAGGTGCTCATACAGCACCTGGCACAGAGCCCGGTACACAGTAAGCACTCGGTGTTGGCTAGCTGTTCTCATCATCATCATCATCATTGTCATCCTCATATCTGTATGGGTGGCTGATTAATCTCTGAGATCATGGATGCGGAAGACTTTGGAAGTCAAGACATAAAAAGAAACTTTGAAGAAGGCCAGGTTATCCCAGGCCAGGGCAAGATACTAGAGCTGCACTGTAGTACTGCAGAGCTATAATAAAATGGGAAGCAGCAGCCCATGATTTCTGGGGGTGCTGAGGACACAAGAGGAAACCACTGATAGCTAGTGATCAGCATGACTAAAGAACCTCCCACAGCCAGAGTTTTGACCCATGAGAGTACAGGATTTGGAGGAGGGGGGCATTCCCCATCCCAGCAGATGTGCAGAGCCAAGGCTCAGGGGACAGCTGTCATCAGGAAGAGGATTCCTGCACTGGTGATAGGTTGAAGGAAATGACTTTATTTGGTCTTGGTCTCTCTGAATAAGGGTCCCAAGATTCCCTGCCCTGTTGTGGCCACATAGCCAGCAACAGTTCCTAATATAATGTGATATTAAACATGTTAAGTTATATATAAGACAATATATTTATTTACATAATAGCATTACATCTTTGTTCATAATTACATACATTAAAATTTACATTTACTGTCATATTTACATTCATATGATACATATCTATAATTATTTCATTCCTAAATTGTGGTTGTATACTTTTACGTTAACCTCTTCATGTGACATTGATTTTGTAATGTCATTTTATTTAGAGAGAATAAGAAGATACTTTAGTCTTTTCTCTAGCACCGTTGACTAATGTTTTTTTTGTTTTTGTTTTTGTTTTTGTTTTTTGAGACAGAACCTCACTCTGTCACCCAGGCTGGAGTATAGTGGTGCAATCTCGGCTCACTGCAACCTCCACCTTCTGGGTTCAAGCGATTCTCCTGCCTCAGCCTCCCAAGTAGCTGGGACTACAGGTGCGCCTGGCGAATTTTTGTAATTTTAATAGAGACGGGGTTTCACCAAGTTGACCAAGCTGGTCTCAAACTCCTGGTCTCAAATGATCCACCCACCTTGGCCTCTCAAAGTGCTGGGATTACAGGTGTGAGTCACTGCACCTGGCCCCCATTTTTTAAAGACAGGGTCTTGCTCCATTGCCCAGGCAGGACTGCAGTTGTCTGATCTTTGTGCAATGCAGCCTCAAACTCTTGGGCTCAAAGGATCCCCCCATCTCAGCCTCCCAAGTAACCAGGACTACAGGCATGTGTCTCCACACGCAACTAATATTTTAAGATTTTGTAGAGACGGAGTCTCACTATGTTGCCCAGATTGGTCTTGAACTCCTGGCCTCAAGCCACCCTCCCACCTTGGCCTCCCAAAATGCTGGGATTATAGGCATGAGCCACTGTGCCTGGCCCCAAATTTTTTATGGTCAATAGTTAAAGTTTCTTTCAGCTTCACAACTTATGACTGGCACAGTAGCCCCCTCTTATGCAAGGTTTTGCTTCCTGAGGTTTCAGTTGCCCATAATCAACCATAGTCTGACAATATTAAATGAAAAATTCCAGAAACAATTCATTAAGTTCTACATTGTATGCTGTTCTGAGTAGCGTGGTGGAATTTGGTGCTGTCCCCCCAGGGTGTGAACTGTCCCTTTGTCCAGCATCTTCACTACCTGCCCATTAGCCAACTTAGTAGTTGTCTTGGCTACTGGACCAAAAAAACATAGTGTAAATAGAATTCCTTACTATCTACAGTTTCAGGCACCCACTGAGGGTCTTGAAATGTATCCCTCGAGGATAAGGGGGTACTATTGGAAGGTCATACAATTCTAGGATTGTTGTCAAATTTAGAAGAACCTCTATCAAGTTTCTTTCATATCAGGGCTGTAAGATTTCCGGACTTGTTATGTTTCCTTGATTATTAATCTTAAAATTTTTTTGAACTGATGCTATTTATTATATCCTTTTTGTAGTGGTGTATTTTGACTTTTGTTATTTTCATCAATGTCATTATTCCGTGACAACTTCTCCTTAGCTAGATCCCCCAAAATGCCAGAACCACCGGGGCAATACCCAAAAGGAAGGGAAGTGTAGCAGAGAGGGAAGTTGGAGTGGAAAGCGGTAGCATTCTTAATAAATTATAGTTAAAACATCTTACATTGGCAAATTCTACTAAAGCATGTGATCCTGAGAGTGCATGACTTGGCCCCTCCCAGGCCCCTGGAAGGCCCCTGGCAAGTGAGTGGCTCTAAAGCTTAAGCTGTGACTTTCACAGTAAGTTTGCTAAATCCATTTCTGCCTCTCCCCAGCATGATGGGCAGATTTTGTCCACCTCCACTTAAGCGTTGTTTTTTACAGGAAGCCTCCAGAAAAAGCTAGTTGTGCCTACCTCCACCCCATTATCTGCATCGTGAGGCTGGAGGCCATGACTATCTAGTTCCTTCTGTATCCTCAGTAGACTGAACAGTGCCTGGTACATAGCAGAATCTTAGGCTCAGAGGGCTGAAGTGAGCTGCCAGGGTCATGCAGATAGGAACTGCCAGAACTCAGGATCAGCCAGAATGAATGAATGAATGAATGAATGAACGAACGAATGAACTCTAGCTTCCCAGGCTCAGCCAGGGAAACCTCGTTTCTTTTCTTTTCTTTTTTTGAGACAGAGTCTCCCTCTATCACCCACGCTAGAATGCAGTGATGCGATCTCAGCTGATTGCAATCTCCACCTTCCAGGTTCAAGCAATTCTGCTGCCTCAGCCTCCCAAGTAGCTGGGACTACAGGCGCGCTTCACCACTCCTCGCTAATTTTTGTATTTTTAGTAGAGACAGGGTTTCACCATGTTGGCCCGGCTGGTCTGGAACTCCTGACCTCAAGTGATCCGCCTGCCTCGGCCTCCCAAAGTGCTGGGATTACAGGCATGAGCCACCGTGCCTGGCCAGAAACCTCATTTCTTACCAGAGCCCTCGATGGCCTGCTTCCTGTCCTCCATCCTGGAAGACTGACCTGGAACCCCAGGAGGCGGTCTGAGCCCTGAGGCAGAGATCTGTCACCTGGAAAATGGGTCTAATGACTGCGCCTCCCCGGCAGCAGGAGAGGACTGCAGATGGTGCGAGATGAGAGGAAGATCTCTGGCCCTGGAGACAGCATCATCAAGCAATAGCTTCATCTTTGCAAGCTGGGGCCTCCACAGGAGCTTTCCCCTCCTCTCTCCAGGCTGAGCCTGTCTCAGCGCCCCACCCCCCACCTGCACCCCAGTCCTTTGGAGTCATCTTAAGCTTTTGGCTGATGTTTCTTTGCTGATGTCAACCAAGGTGATTGTTTTGTCCTCGTAAAGTAACTCTTGAACATACAGGCACTTCTCCCTCCCTCCTCTTGCTTTGAAGGGCAGGTTGGCACCTGACACCATGGGCAGGATAAGGGCCAGCCCTGTACCCATGAGGTCAGAAGGCAGCTGCCCCTGACCATGTGGGTTTCTCTCAGAGGGGCCAGGTCTTCCTAACCATGTGTCCCCAGCACCTAGCCCGCGGCCCAGCCCAGGGTCACACTCAGTAAATGCTGGCTGAGAATTAAGGGGGAACTTTCTGGTTCCCCTCCAACACCTCTTTCTTTCTTTCTTCTTTCCTTCTTTCCTTGCTTCCTTCCTTCCTTCCTTCCTTCGTTCCTTCCTTCCTTCCTTCCTTCCTTTTTGTTTGCTTTTTGTTTTTGTTTTCCCAAGCTGGAGTGCAGTGGTATGATCTCGACTCATTACAACCTCCGCCTCCCCAGTTTGAGTGATTCTCCTGCTTCAGCCTCCCAAGTAGTGGGATTACAGGTGCCCGCCACCACGTCTGGCTAATTTTTATATTTCTAGTAGAGACGGGGTTTTGCCATGCTGGCCAGGCTGGTCTCGAACTCTTGACCTCAAGTGATCCACCCGCCTTAGCCTCCCAAAGTGCTGGAATTACAGGCATGAGCCACTGCACCTGGCACCAACGCTTTTCTGCAAGTGCTACAGTGTCTGCCACAGAGACATCTGTGCACGCCCAGGGGCGGCTGAGGGGCCATAAGCCTCCTTTGACTCCATTATCTTGCCTGTGCAGGCCAGATGACTGCCTGAACCCACAACAGTTTTACCAGAAGAGGGGCTCACTCATCACTTCCACACAACCTGTGCCCCTCCCGCACTGGGACCAGCTGGGGTGGAAGGGGTGGGGGTCAGGCTGGGGAAGGCTCCTGGAAATTGCATTTGCAACCTACCCCTCCCCTGCCAACCTCTACTGCCACACTGAAAGGAACAGGGAGACATCACTAAATTGAGGACCTAGGTAGAGAGAGAAGAGGGTGTCCTGTCAGTCTTCAAAGTTTATTCAGAGCTCTTGATACAGGAAGGCCCTGCTAGAAAACTCCAAGAGCCCAGGAGGGCCTTGAGCATAAAAGCTCAGAGTTGTCCTCAAGAAGCAACTGTATGGCAGTTATATCAGATGCACATTCAACAATAATCACAGCAAACCCTTACACAGATCTACAAGCCCTTATCCACACTTCAGAGATCCCAACGTTTCTGAACAAAATAATTTAAGTGTAACACCAAAATTCATTCGGTAGCAAAAACCTAACCTGAACAGATGTATGAATACTCATATGTTGTTTTCTGCAGAAATATTAACGTGTTTCATTATGGGATGCTAAGCCAGATCCCACTACCCACTAGTGTGTTATATAAGTCATGTGCAGGCCGGGCGCGGTGGCTCAAGCCTGTAATCCCAGCACTTTGGGAGGCCGAGGCGGGTGGATCACGAGGTCAGGAGATCGAGACTATCCTGGCTAACATGGTGAAACCCCATCTCTACTAAAAATACAAAAAACTAGCCGGGTGTGGTGGCGGGCGCCTGTAGTCCCAGCTACTTGGGAGGCTGAGGCGGGAGAATGGCGTGAACCCGGGAGGCGGAGCTTGCAGTGAGCTGAGATCACGCCACTGCACTCCAGCCTGGGAGACACAGCGAGACTCCGTCTGAAAAAAAAAAAAAAAAAAAAAAAAAAGTCATGTGCTTTCCAAAACCCCAGAACTCCCTAAATTCCAAAATGCATCAGGATCCTGAGACACTGGAGTTTCAGTTAAGTTGTGACCTGTGTAGCTTCCTCCATGACAGGCACTGTTCTAACTGCTCTCCATCTATTAACTCACTCAATCCTTACAATGACCTGACAGAGTAGAACTTACTATTACTCTTCTAACTTTATAGATAAGGAAACTGAGGCAGAGAGAGGTGAAGTGACTTGCCCAAACACATACAGCTAATGAATGCTGTAGCTGAAACTTCCAGAGCCCAGTTCCAGAGCCCATTCTCTGAACAATTCTACCATCTATTTCCCCTAAAAGGACTGGTGTGGCCGGGTGTGGTGGCTCACACCTGTAATCCCAGCACTTTGGGAGGCTGAGGTGGGTGGATCACCTTATGTCAGAAGTTTGAGACCATCCTAGCCAGCATGGTGAAACCCCATCTCTATTAAAAATACAAAAATTAGCTGGGCATGGTGGTGGGCACCTGTAATCTCAGCTACTCAGGAGGCTGAGGCAGGAGAATTGCTGGAACCCGGGAGGCAGAGGTTGCAGTGAGCCAAGACTGTGCCGTTGCACTCCAGCCTGGACCAACAACAGCAAGAATCTGTATTAAAAAAAAAAAAATGGATGGTGGGGTGGGCATGGAGGTTGAGGGGTGTGGTAAACAGCAGGAGATAACCAATTTATGTTGTGTGTGTGCTATGGTTTGGATGTGGTTTGTCTCCTCCAAAATGCATGTAGAAACTTGGTCCCCAATGTAATGGTATTGGGAAGTGCAGCTTTTAAGAGGGGATTAGGTCATTAGGAGGGATTAATGCCTTTCTTACAGGAGTGGGTTAATTCTCACAGGAGTGGGTGAGTTATTGAGAGCAGTTCATTACAAAAATGAGTTTGGCTTCCTTGGCTTTGTCTTGCTTCCTCTCACCCTACGATACCTTCTGCCATGTTACAACACAGCACGAGGCCCTCACCAGAAGCTGACCAGATGCAGCCACCCTGTCTTGGACTTCCCAGCCTCCAGGACTGTAAGAAACAAACCCCTTTTCTTTGTAAATTACCCAGTCTCATGGGTTCTATGATAGCAACAGAAAGTGGACAAATTGTGTAACATGCGCACGCCCAGGAGGGTGTGTGAGAGGTAATCCTGTTGTTACGGTTGTTCTGTAGGGTGGACAACCATTGGGAATTTCCCTGGGACTGTTTTGGTTTTAGCACTGAAAACTCTGTATTTCAATAAACTCCCCAGACCTGGTAAACCGGGATGATTGATCACCCTAGTTCTTGGCCTCTTTTCCTATGAGCAACATGAGGATCATGACCCACTGAGGAAGATTCTAGGATCTGAAGATGCTCATTATCTATATAACATAGCTTCTTAACCCAAACCAGGATCTCCAGCAGGCACTTACTCAAGATACAGGGAAGAAGCCCTGGAGGAAACGCTGGCTGTATCAGATTCAGTGAGGGATAATGCCTCTGTCTCCGCTTGGCATCTTCCTAAGAGGTTTCCAAGGACAAATGTGACTCTATCAGGTTTTCGCCTTGAGTGTTGATGCTGGCCTCCATTGTATATACAGTGGGAATATACTCGATATTCTAATTTAGAAATGCCTGACTCTCATCCCCAGCTTTGAATTTTAACTCCTCAAAGCCCAAAGTGACTTCTCAGGAATGACCCACACCATGAGCTCATATCTATCTTCCTGAGGCCTGCCCAGACCTGTCGAAGTACAGAGAAGAAGGCAAGGCCTCTGCTCTTGAGAAGTAGGTATGGGCTATGGAGGCAGGAAAGAACTATGCCCCAGGCTCAGAGAGTGGGGAAGAGAGTCCTGTGTGCTGAGGGCTCCCATGGACTCCTGGAGCGGGATGAAGAAGGAATGAGGGGAGGACAGGGTACCATACAATCCTCCTGAGGGCTGAGGATTTCCCCAGTCAAGAACTGAGGCTGGAGACTGCTGTTTAAACATAGCAGGTTGAACACACTTATTTCTCCCCATGGTTCTCTGAAATTCCAAGAAAATGACACAGGGATTTTTTTTTTTTTTTAAATGCACATCTATCTTCTGGGACAAAGAAAACATATGAGGAAGAAAATAGCAGATGAGAAGAATCAACCAAATTCCGGAAGCTGGAAGGCAGATGGTGAGTGGGGACTGACAAGAAACCAGGAAGCTGAAACCTAGCTGTTCACGGGGAGCCATTAGGACAAAGCAAATCACAGAATCTCGGAGAGGCTCAGGGATTGGACAGACCAGAAATCTCTGAAGACCATGTGGTGTGGGGTAAGGCAGAAGACAGAAGGGTGGATTGGTTATCAATCTGGGGGACAACTGGATGTCTAGGTCTCCTACCCCAGCTGGCACAAGCAATTGTGACCCCACCCCACAATAACAGGAGGCCCACCCACTGGATAGGCTGGGTGAAAAGAATAATCTGAGATGATGTTTGCTATGGTTTGTGTGCCCCAACAAACGTGTGTTAGAAACTTAATCCCCACTTTGGGAGGCCGAGGCGGGCGGATCATGAGGTCAGGAGATTGAGACCATCCTGGCTAACACGGTGAAACCCCATCTCTACTAAAAAAAATACAAAAAATTAGCTGGGTGTGGTGGCGGGCGCCTGTAGTCCGAGCTACTCGGGAGGCTAAGGCAGGAGAATGGCGTGAACCCGGGAGGCAGAGCTGCAGTGAGCCGAGATGGCACCACTGCACTCCAGCCTGGGTGACAGAGCAAGACTCTGTCTCAAAAAAAAAAAAAAAGAAACTTAATCCCCAATGCAGCAGTGTTGGCAGGTGGGGCCTTATGGAGGTGTTTAGGTCATGGGGCCTCCATACTCAAGAATGGATTAATGCTGAGTATAAAAAGGCTTAAGGCCATGAGATTGACCTCTTGCTCCCTCTCTTACCCTCTCTGACTCTCTCATCTTCCACCATGGCATGACGCAGCAAAAAGCCCTTGAAAGATGCCAGCACCTTGATATTGGGTTTCCCAGCCTCCAGAACCATGAGCCAATACATTTCTGTTCCATAAAAATTACCCAGTTTCAGGTGTTCTGCTATAGCAGCACAAAATGAACTAACACAATGTTGGCACAAGACTCAGTGCTGGGCCTGGCATACAACAGGTCCTTGGTAAGTTGTCAGTATGATTATACTCAGGCCTCTTTCTATCTTGCTCTCTTATTTTCTTCTGGTCAGAAAGAGGCTCAAAGACATATGATATGGACAGCAGAATCTGGCTTCCTGCTAACACTCTTTCCACCTACCCATACACCCTCCTCACCTACCAGGCTATTTGATGTTGCAGAAATGACCACCCTTCCAGTATCTACTATCCTCTTCTTCCCCCCTCCACTGCGTCCTGCACCGCCGAAATGGAGTTTCGCACTGTCACCCAGGCTGGAATGCAATGGTGCGATCTTGGCTCACTGCAACCTCTGCCTCCCAGGTTCGAGCAATTCTCCTGACTCAGCCTCCCAAGCAGATGCGATTACAGGTATGTACCCCTGTGCCTGGCTAATTTTTGTGTTTTTAGTAGAGACAGGGTTTCACCATGTTGGCCAGGCTGGTCTCGAACTCCTGACCTTGTGATCCGCCCATGTCGATCTCCTAAACTGATGGGATTACAGGCGTGAGCCACTGCACCACGCCTACTATCCTCTTCTTTAGTAACAGAATCTCCTTTTTTTTTTTTAGCTGGGTACCTTGCTTTACAGCTGTAAGAGATTTCCTAGTCTCCTTTGCAATTAGGTGTGACCATGTGACTATATAAGCAGAATTTGTTGAGAGAAAAACCAGGTATCTAGATCTTTAAAAGAGAGAAGCACCAGCTGCTGCTTCCCTTCCTCAGCCCTGCTCTCTTGACTGCAGATGTGAAGACCGGTGCTCCAGCAGCCATACTGCACAATGAGGATAGGGGCTGGATGCTAGGGATGGCAGAGCAGAGGGATGGAAGGAGCCATCTTCACAGAGTTGTCACATCAGTGGCATTGCCTGCCTCTGGTTTTTTAATCTGTTTTTACACAACAGATAAATAAACTTCTGTCTTTTTTCAGCCATTATTATTTGGGGGTTTTCTGTTGTGTGCAACTGATCTTAATCCTGTCTGATAAATGTGAGTGAAAATGCAATCTCTCCCTTGTCCTATTTCTTACTCAGAGATCTTAGAAGATCAGAATCAGCAGGGACCTTGGCTGTGTGGGGCAAAATCTGGCCCACAGATGTTTTCTTTGGCTTGTACAAAGTTTTAAACATTAGGACACATTTGAATACAGTTTAAACATTAAAAGATGGGTCGCTGGCTTTTTTGGATGCTTGGAGGATCTGGCAACACTGGATTTATGTTTCAGCGCAGCAGCATCTTGATGAGGCATTTGCTCTTTCATTGCCATGATCCCCACCTCTCCTCTTGTGTGAGGATTCTCTTCTCCTCCTCCTATGAACGAGGCGTGTCTATGGTTTATTCTATTAATTAGTATGTATTGTTATACCCACTACACAGATGAGAAAATCAAGGCTCAAAACAACTTTCCCAAAGCCACAGAGCTGCAAATGGTGGAGCTGAGGCTCCTGATCATATACATTTGATCTTGATTTTTATTTATTTATTTGAGACGGAGTCTCCCTCTGTCGCCCAGGCTGGAGTGAAGTGGTGAGATCTTGGCTCACTGCAACCTCTGCCTCCCAAGTACACATGATTGTCCTGCCTCAACCTCCCAAGTAGCTGGTATTAGAGGCACGTGCCACCACACTTGGCTTTTTGTTTTGTTTTGTTTTGTTTTAGTAGAGACAGGGTTTCACTATCTTGCCCAGGCTGGTTTTGAACTCTTGGTCTCAAGCGACCCACCCGCCTTGGCCTCCCAAAGTGCTGGATTACAGGCATGAGCCACTGCACCCAGCCCCGATCATCTGTGTTTGAGCTTGAAACTCTTTTTTTTTAAAACTTTTTTCAAAATGTTTATATTCTATGTGGTTTTTAAAAAAAACTTAATTTTTTTTTGGTTTAGATTCTATGTATTTTTTAATATTTCAATTTATTTATTTATTTATTTATTTATTTATTTATTTATTTTGAGACCGGGTTATGAGACTGGCTAATTTTTGTATTTTTGGTAGACAGGGCTTCACCATGTTGTCCTGGTCTTGAACTCCTGGGCTCAAGGTGTCCACCTGCCTTGACCTCCCAAAGTTCTGGGATTACAGGTATGAGCCACTGCACCCGGCCTGAGTTTGCAACTCTTGATTTCTCAACCCCTTGCTCAAAGTTTCACAGAGGAAGACACTAGAGCCCAGGGAAGTCTTGCTCTGTCGCCCAGACTGGAGTACAGTGGCTTGATCTCGGCTCACTGTAACCTCCGCCTTCTGGGTTCAAGCGATTCTTATGCCTCAGCCTCCCAAGTAGCTGGGATTACAGGTGCCCGCCACCATGCCCAGCTAATTTTTGTATTTTTAGTAGAGACAGGGTTTTACCGTGTTGGCCAGGCTGGTCTCGAACTCCTGACCTCAGGTGATCCGCCCACCTCGGCTTCCCAAAGTCCTAGGATGACAGGCATGACCCACTGTGCCTGGCCTGGAATAGATCTTGAACTAGATTTTTCAGGATGGCTACATGAGAGGTAGACATTCTCAAACATACACAATCTCTGTTGTCTTCTCACAGGAGTGGCGTGCCGTGTGGATAATGAATGTTGGGGAAGGTCTCTCTCTCCAGCCCCTCTCAAGCTTTCTGTAGTCGCTGGTCCACTCTGTATTGCTGTGAAGACGCTCAAGACCAGCCTGTATCACTCGGGGTCCTGGCAGGAACCAGAGGCCATTCTCAAACTGAGTCATTGAAGAGGGTTTAATATGGGAGTTATTTACAAAGGTGTGGGCTGGTGTAGCTGCCCATATGCCCTTGAAATCACCTCTACATGGCAAGAGCTACTTACTGCCAAAAGAGTCTCTCTCTCGTTGCTGCAAGTATTTTCTAGCCATGCGAGCAAGCTCAGACAGTTACGCTGAACAAACTAAGAGTGCCAGGAAGTTAATGTTCTGGAAGCATTGCCAGAGGGGAGGGGGCAGATAGATTCCTCAGCTTCCTCGCTGGGGACCTCAGTTGGGTTAAGCCCGTGACATATTTGTCATCTCCCAGAGTGCTGCCCAGGGATAGAGCTCTAGATGCTCAGTGGTGGTGGTGACCTGCTCGTGTCAGCTTCTTCCCCTTTCCTGTCTTGTTTCTGCAGCCACATCCTTCCCATGTTTCCTCTTCCCAAATAAACTACTTGCATTCAAATCTTTGTCTCAGGCTCTGCTTCTGGGGAAACCTGAACCTAGAGAGGAGAGTTTAAGGAAAGCAACAAAGGGTGGCGTGGGACTCTGGGACTGGTAACAAAGGAAACCACTGCCTTTCAAGAAAATGGCAGGAGGCCGGGTGCGGTGGCTCGTGCCTGTAACCCCAACACTTTGGGAGGCCAAGGCGGGTGGATGATTTGAGTTCAGGAGTTCGAGACCAGCCTGGCCAACATGGTGAAACCCCGTCTTTACTAAAAATACAAACATTAGCCGGGCGTGGTGGTGGGTGCCTGTAATCCCAATTACTCCAGAGGTGGAGGCATAAGAATTGCTTGAACCCGGGAGGTGGAGATTGCAGTGAGCTGAGTTTGCACCACTGCACTGCAGCCTGGGCGACAGGGTGAGACTCTGTCTCAAAATCAATCAATCAGTAAATAAATAAATAGGCAAGAGGGAACCTGGAGAGGGGAGGGTATGGAGAGGAGGGCCAGGAGGACTGTCCGGAGCTGTGGCCTTGGTAGAGAGACACAGTCAGCCCGGTGACTTTGCACTGACGGAAAGGGGGAATGAAAATCCTGACCCCTCTCCTCTCACCTGCTGATCTCCTGCTGGTGCCCCCTGTTGACAAAACCCAACCAGAGCCAGAGGGCAGGAAGGCCCATTGGTGTCACCCACAGCGGTGTGGCTGCTGGAAACAGCAGCAGAGCAGCGTGCAGAAGGGTGGAGAGTGCACCTGCAGTGGCAAACAGAAGAACTGCAGCACGCAGCCCAGCCCTTTGGATATGACCCATTTGGAAAGCAGAATTTTGATAGTCTAGGATCTGGGTAAAGGGTTTTCCAGGTGTCAGGATGGAAGCGACGAAGGTGCAGAGGCTGGAGGGTTGGGCCAGGTAGGAGCAAGCATTCCTGTTATCTACTGCTGTGTGATAATCTCCCCCTAAAACACAATGACTTAAAATGACATCCGTTTTGGCTGGACACGGTGGCTCACGCCTGTAATCCCAGCACTTTGGGAAGCTGAGGTGGGCAGATCACGAGGTCAGGAGATCGAGACCATCCTGGCTAACACGGTGAAACCCCGTCTCTATTAAAAATACAAAAAATTAGCCGGGCGTGGTGGCAGGCACCAGCTACTCAGGAGGCTGAGGCAGGAGAATGGTGTGAACCCAGGAGGCGGAGCTTGCAGTGAGCCGAGATCGCGCCACTGCACTCCAGCCTGGGCGACAGAGTGAGACTCCGTCTCAAAAAAAAAAAAAAAAAAAGACATCCATTTCATTACATATCTCAATACTGTAGGTCAGGAATTTGGGCTAGGCTTACTTGGGTAATTCTTCTGTCCCACATGGCATTGACCGAAGCCTGGTTTTCAGTGGGCAGCTGGGCTGGATGGCCCACCACAGCTTCACTAACATGATTGCTGTCTTGGTAGGGATGGTGGAAGCCTGGGCTCAGCGGGACTGCCAACTGGAATGGCCATATGTGGACTCTCTTAGCATGATGGTCTCTTCTAGAAGCTTGGGTTCCCAGAGAGAATGTTGAAGAGGCCCTAAAGGACACACCACAAAGCTTCTTAATGACCAAGGCTCGGAAATCCAGGAAGCTTGCTCCCATCATGCTCTATCACTCCAATGAGTCACTCAGGCCAGCGCAGGTCCAAGAGGAGGAAACCTAGACTCCATCCTGCAATGTGAAGAATTGCAAATAATTTGTGGTCACCCTTAAGCAACCAGCAACTCATCTAGATTGACTGGCATTTCAGCAATGTGGTGGGAAGTGGTGGGACTGATGTTGAAGAGGGACTTGAATGTCATGAGAGGCTGGGGAGGTAATAAGGTGGGGAGTGAAGTTTCTCGAGTCAGATTCAAATTTACACCCCAGTTTTGCCACTTACAACCCATGGGCCAAGCAGGCTGTCTCTCTATCTGAAGCTCAGTGTCCTCATCTGTAAAATGAGGAGAATACCTTCTACATCTCAGAATGACTGTGAAGATGAAACGGGATGGTGCTTATAAAGTGCTTCCCAGTGTACCTGGCTCCAAACGTGTCTCAGTAAATGGCAGCCCCTATTATTGAACCTGAGTAACACAGAGAGCCAGGAAAGGATCTAACAAAAAACTCCCCTGGCTTTGACAATGTATGAGACCCACTGATGTTTGGCTTTGTGTCCTTACCCAAATCTCATTTAGTAGCTCCCATAATTCCTACATGTTGTGGGAGAGACTCGGTGGGAGATAACTGAATCATGGGGGATGGTCTTTCCCATGCTGTTCTTGTGACAGTAAATAAGTCTCAAGAGATCTGATGATTTTAAAAATGGGAGTTTCCCTGCAGAAGCTCTCTCTTTGCCTGCTGCCATCCATGTAAGATGTGACTTGTTCCTCCTTTGCCTTCCATCATGATTGTGAGGCCTCCCCAACCACTGTGGAACTGTAAGTCCATTAAAGCCTCTTTCTTTTGTAAACTACCCAGTCTTGGGTATGTCTTTTTTTTTTTTTTCCTTGAGATGGAGTTTCGCTCTCGTTACCTAGGTTGGAATGCAACCTCTACCGCAACCTCCACCTCCCAGGTTCAAGTGATTCTCCTGCCTCAGCCTCCTGAGTAGCTGGGATTACAGGCATACGCCACCATACTCAGCTAATTTTGTATTTTTATTTAGTAGAGATGGGGTTTCACCACGTTGGCCAGGCTGGTCTCGAACTCCCGACCTCAGGTGATCCTCCTGCCTCGGCCTCCCAAAGTCCTGGGATTACAGACATGCGCCACCACGCCTGGGCTCGGATATGTCTTTATCAGCAGCATGAAAATGGACTAATACAGCCACCCTCTCCCACACTCCCACATACAACCAAACCCCAAATCCAGCTAATTTTACACCCGAAATGCAGCCTGAATATGTTTCTCCACTTCCCCCACTGATATCACCATGCCCTACCCAGACCACGGCAGTTACCTCCTTCCTGGTATCCTGTCCTCCCTCACCCCCGCCTGCCCCCTGTAATGCCCTCCCCTCACAGCAGGGAGCCCAGGCTTCTCAAAGTGCCCTGTGGGTGCGAGCCACCTGGGGGGTCCTGTTTGTATAAAATACAGATTCCAGTTCAGTAGGTCTGGGATGGGGTCTGAAAGTCTGCATTTCTGGTCAGCTCCCAGGTGATGTGGGTGCTGATGACTCCTGGATCACACTTTCAGTAGCTGGAGAATATTTTTTTTCCAAATAAAAGGGTGATTCTGTCTCGACTCCACTTAAAACACTCCACTGACTTCCTAGCAATCCCACACCACCACTGGGTCCCACAGCCCTGGCAGGATTCAGCTCCCATCTGACCTTCTAGCCCCCTTGCTCTCCACTCTCCCGTCCTCTCTTTCCCCCTTGTTTATGGTTTTGTTAATTTATTTATGATGAAATGAGATGAAGCTACCATCCACCCCAGTACTGGAACATTATCAATAACCTGTGTGTGGTCAGGCGTGGTGGCTCATGCCTGTAATCACGCCTTGGGAGGCCGAGGAGGGTGGATCACCTGAGATCAAGAGTTCGAGACCAGCCTGGCCAACATGGTGAAACCCCGTCTCTACTAAAAATACAAAAATTAGCAGGGCGAGGTGCCACGCGCTGAGACAGAGAACTGCTTAAAAGCCGGAAGGCGGAGGTTGCAGTGAGCCGAGATTTCGCCACTGCACTCCAGCCTAGGCGACAGAGCAAGACTCCATCTCAAAAAATAAAAAACAAACAAAAAAAACAAAACAAAATAAATTAGCCAGGCGTGGTGGTGGGCTACTGGGGAGGCTGAGACTGGAAAATCGCTTGAAACGGTGGGAGGAGGGGGGTGTGGGGGATGTGGGGGGTGGGGGGAGGGGGGCCGGAGGGGCGGAGGTTGCAGTGAGCCCAGATCGCGCCACTTCACTGCAGCCTCCGCGAAAGAGCGAAACTCCTTCTCAATCAATCAATCAATCAATCAATAAGCTGTACCCGGGTGTTCTTTCCCTCCGTCCTTACCTCCTCCCAGCTCCTTCCCATTCACGTGAGATAACCACTGTTCTCCAGTATCTATGCTCATTTTTCCCTTGCTTTAAATCTCTTTCCACCGGTGCGTGTGTCTAAACATACACACTTTTGGTTTTGCTTTTACACATTCTAAAAGTTGCACCGTTGTATTCAGTTTTCTGCAACTTAGTTTTTTCACTCAACGTTGCTTCTGAGGCATTGCTTCTGTTGTTATCTGGCTGAAGTTCATTCCGTTTCACTGCTGTCTAACGTTTCATGGTGTGAATATTCCAGTTTATTTGCCCACTCGCCCATGGAGGGGCATTTAGGGGTGTTTCCAATGCTCCTGTTATTCGGAACAGCGCGGTGTGAACATTCTGCACAGGTCTCTGGCTGCGCCTGGGCGGGTTTCTTAAAGGTGAATGCCCAGGAGGGGACTGTCTGTGTTCTCCCACCCTTCGGGCTCCAGCTTTCCTCGCCTCCTTTCACTCCCAGCTCCCTGGAGTCTCTCACGTGGAATGTTCTCTCCACCCCTGGTGAATTCCTGCAGGTTCTGCAGGCCAAGGCTGGCCCCCCTCGAAAGCTCCTTAACTATACAATTATGTTGTGTGTTTCTGCGACGAGCGTCCGTCTCTCCGGTGGAAAGCACGCCCCTCGAGGTTTGCGATGCTCCCGGGGTCCCCGCTTCTAGCTCGGGCCTGGCTCACAGCAGCGCCCAGACTGCAGGGGGACCCTTGAAAGTTGCTGGAGGAGCCGGGGGGAAGGCAGCGCCCAGCGAGGCGGCTGGGGCTCGCGCCCACAGGTGGGTCCGGTCGGGCGCCGCGGGGAGGTAGTTTTCGGGTCGACCGGCGAGGACGCTGCGTCCAGAATTCCAGGAAACGCGGGACCCTGGCCGGCGGACAGGGCGGGGGCTCTGGCGAGAGGGCGGGCCCGGGGAACGGCGCGGGGCGGGGTAGGAGGCGGGGCCCAGCCCCGTTAAGAGCGTGGCCGGCCGCGGCCACCGCGGGCCGCAGAGAAAGCCGAGTGGCCACCCAGCCGGCAGAGACCCACCGAGCGTCGGCGGAGGGAGCAGCGCCGGGGCGCACGCGGGCACCATGACCCAGACGCCCGCCTTCGACAAGCCCAAAGTGAGAGTGCGCGGGGGCTCTGGGGCCGGGGGACCAGCGCCTGGGCGGCCCGAGGGGCTTAACGGGGCCCAGCCCGGGGCGTCCGAACCCCGGGAACGAACGGGGGCTCCTGCAGGCGCGTTCTTCCTTCGGCTTAGGCTGTGGCTTGCTTGCGGGCTAATCAGGGACAATGGAAAAGAGAAGGTCCGGAACCCAGAGGCCTCCAGAGTCTGCTTCTGCCCCTGACTTGACCCCTCTGGGTCTCAGTTTCGCTGTCTGTCAAGTGGGCATCCTAGCACCTTTGAGCGCTGTGTGGGCCTGGGCAGGGGCTTGAGGTCTCTGAAGCTCAGCTGTATGATCGGGCCCGATGTCTACGCCGGATAGGCACCTAGTGCTGTGCCCGGTGCCTACTGAGTACTCAGTGAATGGAAGCAGCTTTGTACGCCAGCATTATGGTGGTGAGCGCCAAGGAGCCCGGGTTTGTGGATGCGTCCCGGGGAAGAACCGTGAGCCCTGCCAGAAAGGGGAGGGAGGGGAGCAGGGCACCCCCTTACCCCCGCGGGAAGAACAGGAGCTAGGTAGGCCCTGGGTTTGGGGCCCTAGCAGGGTTCACTAGAGCGCAAGCCATGGCCACTGGCCCCAGGGGAGAATCCTCTTGTCTCTCCGCCCACCAGCTGTGGCGTCTTGGGACTGGTGGGGTCAGGGAGGGTCCGGACCCCCTTGGCCTGTCTCAGAGTCCGAGAGGAGGGGCCAGGAGTCTGCCAAGCAGGGTGAATCAGCCAGTAGGGTGTGAGAGTGGGGGGTTGGGGTAGGAGTCAGCTGCAATCAGCCTCAACTTACCCTTCTTAGAAATAGGTGTGAGTGGCCCCACAGGTTGGCTCAGGCCTGTAATCCCAGTGCTTTGGGAGGCTGAGGCGGGAGGATCACTTGAGTCCAGGAGTTTGAGACTAGCCTGGGCAACATAACTAGACTCCGTCTCTCCAAAAAATAAAAAAAGTTAAGGGAGGTGGGTGTGGTGGTGCACTCCCCTAGTCCCAGCTACTCAGGAGGCTGAGGCAGGAGGATTGTTTGAGCCCAGGAGGTCGAGGCTGCAGTGAGCTGTGATGGTGCTACTGCACTCCAGCCTGGGAGACAGAGCGAGACCCTGTCTCAAAAAAAAAAAAAAAGAAATAGGTGTGAATGATGATGACAGATACCACAAACGTGCCGGTGAGAATCCAGTGAGTGTGCATATGTTAGTGTGAGGGAGACAGGCTGTGGGTGGGAGAGCCCACCTACCTTCTGCGGAGGGTGGGGCCCGGCCCCCACTACTGATGCCCCCAGCCCAGGGAAAATGCTCAGCTACTCCCCATCAGAAGCTGGGAGCACTGCGGTGCTGTACAAGCCCTCCTACCCCCACCCCTGCCTCCTTCACATCTTACTGGAGCCAGGTGGCCCATGATTGGCACCTCTCCTTTTCAGTCTTTTTGTTAAATGCTCTGGGCTCCCTCTGCCCTTGGGCTGGGGACCCACTGTCCCCTGATGTGAATCCTATGGCAGTAGCAAAGCTCCTTGATTGGCCCGGCATGGTGGCTCAGGCCTGTAATCCCAGCACTTTGGGAGGCGGAGGCGGGCGGATCAAGGTCGGGAGATGGAGGCCATCCTGGCTAACACGGTGAAACCCCGTCTCTACTAAAAATACAAAAAATTAGCCGGGCATGGTGGCGGGCGCCTGTAGTCCCAGCTTTGCGGGAGGCTGAGGCAGGAGAATGGCGTGAACCCAAGAGGTGGAGCTTGCAGTGAGCCGAGATCGCACCACTGCACTCCAGCCAGGGCAACAGAGCGAGACTCCGTCTCAAAAAAAAAAAAAAAAAAAAAAAAAAAAAAGCTCTTCGACTGCGAATGTGTTGGGAGTTATGGAGACAAACAGCAGGGCCCACTTCTAGAGAACTTGTTGCAGACACCCACTGGATCCTTGCAGTTCTTCTGTAACAGCCCATCAAGGGAGGGGCTCATATTATTATCCCCATTTTTTTGGCCTTGCCCAGTCCTCCCATCTGATTCAAGCTGGCAGATCATTTTCCCTGTTGGGACCTCAGTGTCCACATCGGGAGGATGGGACATCAGCTGCTTATGTGGGTGTCCTGTGTCCTGAGTCCCAAGGCCACAAGGTGATGCTTGAGAGTGAAGGTAGACTGTTACCTGCCATGTGTTTGAGGCGTGACAAATCTTACATGATTGTGAGGAGGAACTTGCCTGAGCTGGCAGGAGAAGTGGGAAGGAGTGTGAATCCCAGAGCCACTATGACCAGAGCCAGCTCCCTGCCCTCTCGTGGGTGGGACAGATGATAGTTATAATTATTAGCATTACTAGCTGCAGCTTATGGAGTGTTGATGTTCCTGTGCCAGGCACCGTTCTAAACACATTATCTGCATTTTTCATTTAATCCAGGCACGGAAAGGTTAACTAGGCCCAAGATCACACAGCTAGGAAATGTCCAGTCTGGGGTTTGAGTCCAAGGGAGGCTGGCTTTGTAATCCCATGCCCCTAACCATCTTTCCTAAACTACCTCTGCAGAAACCTTTGGGGATAGAGGTGCCAGTGCCCCAGGTACAAACCTCCTGAGACAGGAGCCTTTGCTGTGTCCTTCACCTTCTCATACCTGCCACCAGCTGAGGCCTGGGACCTGGTCAGCTAGAAGAAAGCAGAGCAGGGCAGTGCTTTTCAAACTTAACTCAGATGGCCTGACTTTTAATGTTCACACTGTGATTCTGTGTGGGTTGGGGTGGGGCCTGTGATGCTGCACTGCTGACCAGCTCCCGGGAAATGCTAACGTCACCGATCCAGGAACACACTTTGCGTAGCAAGGCCCTAGGCAGCTGCCTTCTGTTGTGCGGGACCCCTATTGACTCCAATGGAGACAGCACCAGGTTCAAGAGGCTACCTTCTTTGGAAGAGGTAGCCAACAAGATATGGGGTTTTACTGGAGGCTTACATACAGGGAAGAGAGTCCAGTGGTGGCAGGCTGAGCAGAAGAACCGCAACCACTTGCAGAAGCATGCAGTTTATATAGCATTTTCATTTAACACCTTCCCCCAACCACCTGCACCTAGTAACCTTCATTTAACCCAAAACAAAGGGCCTCGGTCCCTGTACCCCTCTATGGTCAGTGTCCCGTGGGAATGCGGTGGGGCTCAGATGTTCCTCATAGATAAGGAATGGATCTCCAGGTTGGCCACTCCTGGATTCCTTCACTCGGAACTCTAAACACGCATTCAAGTGTGCCTGCCACACAGGGTCATTGTCAGGGAATGCCCAAGTCAAGTTTTCCCTGTCAGGTGTGTGAACACCTGTTGGGCACTGGAGGAAGTGGAAAGGGAGGTTGGAGGGGTGGCCCTTATCAGCCTGTGTTCACAGGTGGCACCAGGCACTCAGGCATTCTGCATCCTGGAGGCCAATGCCGATCACATGCCTGTTGTTATAATAATCAGAACAATGGCTATCCTTGAAGTAGTCCTGGGTACCAGGAGCCTTCAGTGACTTCTTTTTTTTTTGAGCCAGAGTCTCACTCTGTCGCCCGAGCTGGAGTGCAGTGGCACGATTTTGGCTCACTGCCACCTCTGCCTCCTGGGTTCATGCGATCCTCCTGCCTTAGCCTCCTGAGTAGCTGGGACTACAGGCTTGCGCCAGAGTCTCACTCTGTTGCTCAGGCTGGAGTGCAGTGGTGTGATCTTGGCTTACTACAACCTCCGCCTCCCAAGTTCAAGCGATTCTCCTGCCTCAGCCTCCAGAATAGCTGGGATTACAGGCGTCAGCCACCACGCCTGGCTAATTTTTGTATTTTTAGTAGAGACAGGGTTTCACTATGTTGGTCAGGCTGGTCTCGAACTCCTCACCTCAGGTGATCCTCCTGCCTCGGCCTCCCAAAGTGCTGAGATTACAGGTGTGAGCCACTGTGCCCAGTCAGTAACTTTTATCTCACGGAATCCTCTGAATGACTTGACAAGGCATAGGTCTTCATCCCCATTTACAGATGAAGAAACTGAGGCTTAGAGAGTGGAGGGACTTGCCAGGGCTACACAAAATCTGAGAGCTTTGAAGCTATAGACTGGCGAGTGAACTGGTATGGGCTGGGACAGCAGTTTCTTTTCTTTTTTTTTAGACAGAGTTTCGCTCTTGTTGCCCAGGCTGGAGTGCAGTGGCACGATTTCAGCTCACCACAACCTTCCCCTCCCGGGTTCAAGCGATTCTCCTGCCTCAGCCTCCCAAGTAGCTGGAATTACAGGCATGCACCACCATGCCCAGCTAATTTTTTTTATTTTTAGTAGAGACAGGGTTTCTCCTTGTTGGCCAGGCTGGTCTAGAACTCCCAACCTCAGGTGATCCGCCCACCTCAGCCTCCCAAAGTGCTGGGATTACAGGCGTGAGCCACCACACCTGGCCAAGGGACAGCAATTTCTAAACTGTCCCTTGTCTGATGCAGAGGGGAATTGGGGCTAAATCAACAATGTCCCTTTTCTGTCTCATATTTGAATGTCTACTCTGCACGAGGCGCTGTCCTGCTTTGCATACAGTGACTCATTTAATGTTTTCCTCTGAGGAAAGTCCTGTACTATTATTTACTTCACTTATCTAGGAGGAAACTGAGACTCAGAGAGGGGAGGGAAATTGCCAAAGTCACACAGCTGGCAAGCAGCAGAGCTAGACTTGAACCCAGATCTGCCTGCACTGAAGCAGAAGCTGTTCATTGCTTTGCTCATTTGCCACTCCCACTTTATGCAGAAAAAGGTGGGGCCGTGTGGGGGGAAGAGTTAGAATCAGGGTGGCAGTGTGGGCCAGTGCGTTAGCCCCGGGCTTCAGATGTACTGGGGCTGAATTCCTGCCTTGCTGCATAGCAGCTAGGGTACCTCAGGGAGACACCTGCTGAACCTCAGCTTCCCCCTCTATAAAATGGGATGACAAAACCATGATCTTGGGGTTCTTGGGGAAACTGACGTGCTGACTGGTTTTTGCACGGTGCCTGGCTGGTACCAGCAGGCCCTCAGGGGTGGGTTTCCTTCCTGGGGACTGGAGTAGGGGCTGCGGTAGACTCTGAGAGGCCTCCCCAGCTGCAGTCTCCCTCCTTTTTTCTTCCTGACACAAAACCCACCAGCTGCACTTCTTTTCGGGCTTGCAGTGGTTTTCAGTTACCAGAGCCACCTGTTAAAACACAAATGTCGCTAGGAAGAGCCTGCCTTACCCATTTTGACTAACGTGGCAGTTGGTGGGGGAAGGGAACAGAGGAGACTGAGTTTCATTAAAGCCTTTTGCTTCAGAGGAGGAAGGGAGGAGCAGAGAGGGGAAGTGGTCTGTGGTCATACAGGGAAGCAGGGGAGGCCAGACAGCTTCCCAATCCTGCATTCAACCTCAGGGTGGGCTTGGCCTGGGTGGCTGGGGGCCCTGTGATTCAGGAGAGACTTGTCCACCTGCTCGGGTGTCTTGAAGGGTTCCCTATGGGACCCCCTGGGGCGGGGCAAGGTAGTAGGACTGTGGTCTGGCTGTGGGTGGTGGAGAGGAGCAGGCTGTGGGGCAGAGTGAGGTTGGAATCTGTATTTACCCAAGGTGTTGGGGGTAGGCTTGTCCTCAGCCCTTAGTGTTCTCAGGCCCCAGAACAGTTGTTGAGGATAACCTCTGCACGCCTAGTGACCAGGGAGCTAGAACAGCAAGGAATTTGAACTTGGACACCAACTGGGGTCAGGCTGTCTGGGTCTGAGTCCTGATTTCCCACTTTCCAACTAGAGGAGCTTGAATGAGTCATTTAACTTCATGGTGCCTCAGTTTCTCCTCTCTAAAATGAGAATTATACCCATACCCACCTCTCAAACACCAAGTGCAGGCCTGGCTCCGAGCAGGTGCGGCAGCAATGGCTGCCATTGGTCAGCGCCACCATGGTTGGTAATGGTCCTGCTTAGACTTTTGAGACAGAGTCTCACTCTGTCGCCCAGGCTGGAGCGCAGTGGTGCGATCTTGGCTCACTACGACTTCTGCCCCCCGGGGCTCAAGTGATTCTTCTGCCTCAGTCTCCCAAGTAGTTGGGATTACAGGTGTGCACCACCATGCCTGGCTAATTTTTGTGTTTTTAGTAGAGACAGGGTTTCACCATGTTGTCCATAACAATGGCTGTCCTTGAAGTAGTCCTGGGTACCAGGTGCCTTCAGTTATTTCTTTTTTTTTTTTTTTTGAGCCGAAGTCTCACTCTGTCACCCAAGCTGCAGTGCAGTGGCGCGATTTTGGCTCACTGCAACCTCTGCCTCCTGGGTTCATGCCATCCTCCTGCCTCAGCCTCCCGAGTAGCTGGGACTCGGGATCCACTTCCCCTCGCTGGTCCTTCCTTCCACCTCTGTGAAGAGGAGGTCTCGAACTCCTGGCCTCAAGTGATCCACCCACCTCAGCCTCCTAAAGTGCTGGTATTAACAAGAGTGAGCCACCGCGCCTGGCCCCTGTTTAGATGTTAGCATCAGTGACCCAGCACCTTGCTATGTGGCATGAAGGGAGCGTGCTGCTGTTAAGACCTCTGGGTTTAGAGTCAAATAGCTTCGTGGCTGTGGTGTGTATTAGACTTTCTAACTCAAGGTCCTCCCACTCTCTGAGTCTCAGTCTTGTTGCCTTTAAAACGAGTATAGGTGTGCTGAGTCCCTATGCTGTGGCTCCACAGGAATTTCCCCAGGTGGAAGGCACACCTTGCCTTCTGTGAAGCCTCTGAGCAGCAGAGCTGTGAGACCTCAAGTCAGCAGGAGACACTGCGGGGACTGCTCAGTCCCTTCCACTGTGTACCTCGGAGCTGGTGGAGCCTAGATGAGGCTGAGCACAGAGGGCTTCCTGGAGGAGGTGTAGCTGAAACAGTTTATCAGCCCAGGGCTCCTCTGTCTCCTGGCCTCACACTAAATGTCAGCTGAGAGGCCACGGTGGCATAAGTCACTGACCCTGGCACTGTCCAGCTCATCACCAAAAGTAGGGCTAGAGAGGGAGGGGACGTTCGGCTGGCAGTGGGCACCAGTGGCTCATCTGGGTTCTGGCCATGGTGCTCAGGTTCTGTGAGCTGACCGGGCAGCCCTGGCTCCTTTGCCCCTGTGTGGGTACTGCCAGCTCCCATGGGAAGCCCCTTCCTTGTTGCAGGGAGAGCACCCAGCATCGCTGACATGGGACAGGGAGACGAGGAAATACGGCGTGGTCATTGAACATAGAGAGCAGTTGATGCTGTGCGAGGTGCTGTCGTAGGCACTGAGGACACGGCATGATGACACAGACAAGGTGCTCCGTCTCAGCAAATGGCTCATGAGTGAGACAGACATGTTACATACATGAACCCAAAAAGTCAGATGAAAACAAAACAGAGCAATGTGTTTGGGAGGCAAAGCCAGCTGCTGGAGAGCGAGTAGGGCCGTCTACCTCCCAGGCAAACCCAGTCAGCTTAGTTCTCCCTGGCGAGCCTTGGGTCAGCTCATCTGACTGGGTTTGCCTTGGAGGTAGACGGCCCTACTCGCCCTCCAGCAGCTGGGAACATGGAAACATGAGTCAGATCTGGGAGTATCTGGCCCAGAAGTCCAAGACCTGGGTCCTCATGGTAGCTCTGCTGCCGACACACTGAGTGACCTTGGGTGAGTGAACCCACCGCCCTGGGCCTCTCTGGCGGGCATCTCTTGAGAGCAGAGACTTAGTGCATTTCCCCAGGGCCTCCACAGTGCCTGGCACATAGTGGGGCTTAGTAAATATTTGTTGGTAACTGAGGATGCTTCCTGTTCACATCAGCGCTGGGAGGATTTCCTGCTGTGGGGACTGTTACTGGGCTGGCTGTAAGTCAGCCTTGCAGAGAGCAAAGGCAGTGGGAGGGGCATGGGATTCCCCTCTGGAGAGGTCAGGAGTGCCAGGGAGGGGGTGTGGCCTGTGGGCAGGGCTTGGGAATAGAGGCAGAGGGACTTGAGTTCCGCCCCAGTTCCACCACCATCAATTTGTGTAACCCTGGACAGGCCACTAAACTTCTCCGGGCTTAGCCTGGCAAGTCCACTTCCCCATCTGTAACAGGGGCCGATATGTACATTGCCTAGGGATTAAGATTCAATGAGATAAAGGGTCTGAAAACAGTAGGTAGTTGCTTTATCATTATTATTATTTCTGTATTATTGATGTCTGAGGCTGGGCCCACAGAGGCAGTACAGTCGAGTGGTTAGGAGCTCAAGAATCAGACTAGGGTTCAAATTCTGACTCCATCACTGACTGTTTTGGGGGTACTTCTTTGAACCTCAGTTTCTTCATCAGTAAAATGGGAGTGAAGTCGCTACCTTGCTGGTTGTAAGGATGAAATAAGATAATGCATGTAGACGGTCTAGCACATAGTAGATACTCAAAAGTTCGAGGCCACTGCTGACCCTTTTCCCTGAAAGGGGACACGAGAGCGGGGTCCCCACCCCATTGTCATTGTCATCTGGAATTGGCTGACAGACTTCCCATGGTGTGTTGCAGTTTTCTAGAAAATTCAGTGAGAGGCCTGCCTGAGCTTGAGCCACCTGTGGAGGTAGCTTCCTGCCTCTGCTCCACTCCTGAAATGTGTCTGGGCCTCTTCTCAGGCAGCCCTGAGAAGGGATGAATGCTACTGGTCATGGTGGGCAGCTGGCTCTGCTTTGCCCCTTCCCGGAGGCACTCCTGCCTCCTGCCCAGCTCCCTCAACCCCTTGCTTCTGCACCCCGGCACCGTCTGGCTCCTGCTCACTGAGCACCCACTGTCTCCGATGCTGCCTTGAGTACTTCCTGCATGTTATTCAAATCCCAATCAGATCTTCCCTCCCACAGTAGCTGGTCTTCTGTTCTGGCTTCCTGCCATCCTGTCCTCCACACAGCAGCCGGGAAAGGTTTTTTTTAAAGGGGACTCTCCGATTTAACACACTTGGGTGGAAAACCCTTTGCTTCGGGCTCTGCAGTCTCCCTGCCCCCTCTCCACTTTGCCCTGGCCTCATTTCTCACCACTAACCTCACTCTGCACTCTCGCCAACTCCCCGCCTGCTTCCTGATTCAGACACTAAGCACACGCAGCTCCCCTGCCTGGAGCCATTCTCCCTCTCCTTCCTTCTTTCTTCTCCCTGGCGAACTCCTCCTTTAAGTGATCTTTTCCCAACACACTTTCTACATTGCGCCCACCCCAGTGTGATTTTTCTTTATCTCATAGCACTTGGTTCTGCTTCTTAGCACAGTTTGCAAGGCTGAGTTGAGAAAGGTGTGTTTGCTCATTCTCAAGCAGGAGAGGCTACCTCGTGCTGCTGCAGTGACAAACAGCCCCCAGGTCTGAGGGGCCTGCAGCGACCCAGGTTCACCTTATACTGTTTGTCCCTCCAGGGCCTCCAGTGAGGTTTTGGTTCCTTGCAATCACTCAGGGCCCAGGCAGATGGGAAGACTCCACTCTGAACATTGCCAGTTGTTGTGCCAGAGTAAAGCAGAGCTGGTTCTTGAATTGACATTTGAATACTTTCGCCAGGCAGGGCAAGGCAGCTGATGCCTGTAATCCTAACACTTTTGGGAGGTCTAGGTGAGTGGATCACCTGAGGTCAGGAGTTCGAAACTAGCCTGGCCAACATGGTGAAACCCTGTCTCTACTAAAAGTACAAAAATTAGCTGGACGTGGTAGTAGGTAGTAAGTAGCTTCTTGGGAGGCTGAGGCACGAGAATCCCTTGAACCTGGGAGGCAGAGGCTGCGGTGAGCTGAGATCTTGCCACTGCACTCCAGCCTGGGCAACAGAGCCAGACTCCATCTCAAAAAAAAAAAAAAACAAGTAAAGAAACAAATAAATACTTTAGCCAGAAGTAGCCATGCAGACCGCCCCACCCACAAGGGCGCGTGACTACTGCCCCCATTCACTGCCTGATCCTCCTGTTCTCTGGGCTCCAAGGCCAGGCCTGGTTTGACCTTCTGACTTCCTTCTACCTTCCCAGTAACCTCATGCAACTCCTCTCACTCAGCCTCAATCATCCCCATGGATGTTTAAACTTACCCAAGACATCCCTGCCTTTAAAAAAGCCCGCCATTCTCTTGACCCACATGCACGTCCTGCCCCCTCCAAGGCTGCTAGTTCCTTTAGGGGCAAAACTGTGAAAGAGTAGTCTAAACCTTCTTCCTCTTCTTACCTCCACTTCTCTCTTACCTTATTTCAGTGCGGATTCTACCCTCACTCAGGCCTCTAGAATAGTTCCTCTAGGGCAGTGGTTCCCAACCTTGACTACATATTTTTTTTGAAAATCCTCTGCCTGGGCCTGCCACCAAGGATTTTGCTTTAATTGACCTCAGATGGGGCTGAGGCCTTGGGAACTGGCCAGAACTTCCTGTGCTCCTAACTTGCAGCCGAGGTTGACAACTACTCATCCGAAGCCCCCAGTGCCTGCGCTTTTAGCCCGGGGAACATGTTTCTGCCCTTTCATCCTGTGACCTCCAGCAGGGCCTGACTATGTGAGTTTCCTGTGGCTGCCGTAACAAGTTGCCACACTTGGCTGGCTTCAACCAACAGAAACGTGTGCCCTTGTAGTTCTGGGGGCCAGAAGTCCAACATCAAGATATCATCAGAGCCACTTGCCCTCTGAAGGCTCTCGGGGGAGTCCATTCCTTGCCTCTTCCAGTTGCTGGCGGCTCCAGGCATTCCTTGGCTTGTGGCCGCATCATTCCACTCTCTGCCTCTGAGGTCACATTGCTGCTTCCTCTTGTGTGTGTTTCTCTTAGAACTATTTGTTTCTCTCTTATAAGGATACATGTGATTGCATCTAGGTCCCAACCAGATAATCCAGGATAAACTCTTCCTGTCAAGACATTTAATAATCACACTTTGCCATAGAAGGTTTTTTTTTTTTTTTTTTGAGATGGAATTTTGCACTTTCACCTAGGCTGGAGTGAAGTGATGCAATCTCGACTCATTGCAACCTCTGCCCCCGGGTTCAAGCAATTCTCCTGCCTCAGCCTCCCAAGTAGCTGGGATTATAGGTACCTACCACCACGCCCAGCTAATTTTTATATTTTTAGTAGCCACCATGTTGGCCAGGCTGGTCTTGAATTCCTGACCTCAGGTGATCCACCCGCCTTGGCCTCCCAAAGTGCTGGGATTACAGGCATGAGCCACTGCGCCTGGCCATAAGGTAATATTTTTTTGAGAGGGATTCTTGCTCTGTTGCCCACGCTGGAGTCCAGTGGCTCAATCTTGGCTCACTGCAACCTCCGCCTCCTGGGTTCAAATGATTCTGCCACCTCAGCCTCCCGAGTAGCTGGGACTACAGGTGTGTGCCACCATGACTGGCTAATTTTTGTATTTTTAATAGAGATGGGATTTCACCATGTTGGTCAGGCTGGTCTTGAACTCCTAACCTCAAGTGATCCACCCACCTTGGCCTCCCAAAGTGTTGGGATTACAGGCATGAGCCACCGTGCCCAACCCATATAAGGTAATAGTTACAGGTTCTGGGCTTTAGGATTAGCATGTAGACAGCTTTGTGGGGGCCACCATTCAGCCCACTGTGCTAACCTTGTGAACCGCTGCTAACTTGACATCCGATGGCCCGGCCTTCTGCATACCACACACCCTCCCACCTCTCTGGCCACAGTACTGTAGGCTCAGCCTCCTCCGTAAAGCCACTAAGTGCTTGCGCTGGTCAAAGCTTCATCCTAGGCCTTTTCCTTACCTCCCTTGATGTTCTCTCCCTAGGTGAGCTCCTTCAGGCCCACACCTTCTGTGCTCACCTACATTCCCACCCACATTCCCAGCGTGGGCTTCTCAGGGCAGCTCTAGACTCACATCCCATTGGCTTCCTCCATTTACCTTTGGATATCTCAAAGGCATCTCCAGTTGGCTGGACGCAGTGGTTCACACCTATAATCCCAGCACTTTGGGAGGCTGAGGTGGGCAGATCACTTGAAGTCAGGAGTTCAAGATCAGCCTGGCCAATATGGTGAAACCCAGTCTCTACTAAAAATACAAAAATTAGCTGCGCATGGTTGTGGGTGCCTGTAGTCCCAACTACTCGGGAGGCTGAGGCAGGAGAATCGCTTGAACCTGGGAGGTGGAGGCTACAATGAGCTGAGCTGGAGCCACTGCACTCCAGCCTGGGCAACAGAGCGAAACTCCATCTCAAAAAAAACAAAAAACAAAAGGCGTCTCCGGTTTAACATAACTAAGACCAAACCAATCATGCCTCCCTCCCCCGCATCCTCCCTCCGGGAGGGAGCTCCAGCACTTGGTCTTCTCTTCCAGAGTTCTCTGTCTCAAACTGTGGGAATTGCTACCCACCCAGGCCTAACCTGAAGTGTGAGCCTTGGCATCTCTTTCTATCCGCCTGTTTTTCCTCTATGCACCTCACAACCCTGGTCCAAGCCACAGTCATCTTGCAAATGGCTGCAGTAGCCTCTAACTGGCCTTGCAGGAGCCACCCTCTTTCTCTAACCAGCTGCCAACCCTGCAGTGGCTTCTGGGTGCTTGCCAGATAAAGCCTGACTCCTCGTGGCCCGCACAGCCCTGCCTGGGTGGTCCTATCCTGCAGCCTCTCCAGTCCCGTGAACCATCCCTTCTCTGAGCCTCTATTTAATTCCTTTCATACACCCCGTTTTCTCCTGCCATAGGGCCTTGCACATGCTGTTCCCTCCACCTGGAATTTTCTTCCCGCCTCCCTCTGTACCCCACCTTGCGTTGTGGGTTCCTCTCTATCCTCCGGCTTTTCGCTCAGGCTCGTTGTTGGCCCTCTAGATGTGTTCGCTTCTCTTGTTTGTTACCCTCTGTCATAGGAGTCGTCTTGGTTTGTGACTGTACATTTTCCCATGTGACATTTGCTTAATGCCTCTCCCACTCTGGGGCCTGTACAAGCCCCAGGAACAGGACTTAGACCCTTCTGTTTAACTCTACAATCTAGCATCCAGCAGGAGCGCAGGCCTTCATTGACTTTTATTTTATTTTTATTTTTGAGATGGAGTTTCGCTCTTGTCGCCCAGGCTGGAGTACAGTGGCATAATCTCGGCTCACTGCAGCCTCTGCCTCCCGGGTTCAGGTGATTCTCCTGCGTCAGCCTCCCGAGTAGCTGAGATTACAGGTGTGCGCCACCATGCCCAGCTAATTTTTTGTATTTTTAGTAGAGATGGGGTTTTGCCGTGTTGGCCAGGCTGGTCTCGAACTCCTGGCTTCAGGCGATCCACCCACCTTGGCCTCCCAAAGTGGTTGGATTACAGGTGTGAGCCCCCATGCCCGGCCTTCATTGACGGTTAGTTGACAACTATTTAGCATTTGCTATGTGCCAAGAACTCCCTGTGTACTAATGCAGTTGACTCTCATGAAGCCTAGAAGGAAGGACTGTCATTCTCCCCATTTAACAGATGGGGATGCCGAGGCACAGGAAGTGAAGTGACTTTCTCAAGGTCACACAGGGAGTGAGTGGAGGAGCCGAGATTCCAGCTCTAACCACGTGAGGCTCTATACAGTGTGACTCCGGCTCCCTGGCTGGGCCCTCTCCATAGCCCTGTGAGGGTTAAAGATAGAAAACAGAGGCTCAGAGAGGTGAGGTCCCTTGCCTGAGGTCACACAGCTGGTTGGCCGTTCCCTGGGCTATAAGCTTCAGTATTCCCAATGCTGAGCATATTTTGAGAACCCAAGAAGCAAACATTTGCTTGGGTGGGAACTGAACTCATTTTGTCAGGGAATCCAGCAACTAAGCTGGCCCCGAGCCTGGGTGTGAGGACCGCTCTGTCCCTTGCCAGCTGGAAGACCTCAGGAGAGATCTGATGACTCTGAGGTCCTGCTGATAGGACCTCTGGTGTCTCTGTTCCCTGCTGGCCTCCCATGGGCCTGGGTTGGGTTTCCTCTGCAGGAGGCAGCTCATGTATGTGCTCCTAGATGCCCTTGGACCAGCAGCTCCTTGGCTGTTCCTCCCTGAGCCAGGGCAGCCAACTTTCTTATCCAGCTCCCCATGCTCCCCACCCCAGCATGAGATGTCAGCTGAGAGTTTTCTGGATCTCCCCTGGCTACGGAGAAAGCTTCCATCATTTGGAACAGGAAGAGCAGGAACGGCAAAGTCCCTTTCCCCACCGTCTCCCACTGCCTGCTGTGCTTCTAACAGCTCATACTAAACACCCTAACTGAGCAGCAGGGGCTGTTTCCTTTGGGCTATCCATGTCCACCTACACTGTCCTTTTTAATCCTTGCAATTTTTCTTGGAGGGGGAGCATAATATTCCATTGTTTTTCAGTTGAGGAAACTGAGGCTCAGAGAGGTCAAGTGTCTTGTCTGAGGTCACACAGCAGAACTGGGAGTCAAGCCAGATGGGCTGCCTCCAAGGACCCTGCTCTTAAACTCTAGAGTACTAGAAAGTTCTTCTGTTGCCTAATATTGATTCCTGATAGGCTATGCTTGAGTAGCATCTGCTTTTGAAAATGGAGCCTGGGCTGGTCGCAGTGGCACATACCTGTAATCCCAGCACTTTGGGAGGTCGAGGTGGGTGGATCACCTGAGGTCAGGAGTTCAAGACTAGCCTGAGCAACATGGTAAAACCCCGTCTCTGCTAAAAATACAAAAATGAGCTGGGCGTGGTGACACCTGCCTATAGTCCCAGCTACTCAGGAGGCTGAGGCACAAGAATTGCTTGAACCCAGGAAGTGGAGGTTGCAGTGAGCAGAGATCGCGTCACTGCCCTCCAGCCTGGGAGACAGAGCGACACTCCATCCGTCTCAAAAAAAAAAAGAAAAAGAAAATGGATCCTGAATTTTGAAATATGCTGTGGCTCTTCCCTAGTTTGGGACATCTGGGTCAATTCCTTTTGTTAAAGTAGTTTATTTAGTTGGCTGAGAGTGAGAGCTGCCTACGTGACCTGGAGCACAAACTTTGGAATTGGGCTTGGGTTAGAATTCCGCCTCTGCCACTCACCAGCTGCAATTAAGAACAAAGATACTGGGTTGGGCCCCTGCTTCTATTACTTGCATGCTGTGTGGCCTTGGATGAGATATTTAACCCCTCCGAACCTCAATGTCCTCAATTGTGAAAGAGATCGAGATAACAGCTAAACTCATATGCCAAGAGCGGATTAAACGAGATAGTGCAGTACAGAGTTTACTGAAGTGTCTGGGGTCAGCAGCCGGCCAGTAAATGGTGGCTAATGGTTATCATGATTAATTAATTAAGCTCTGAAAGGTCTGACGGGAACTCATAGGTATTTGTTCTCTCTCTCCCTTTCTCTGTCTCTTCCCCCTGCCCCCTTGTAGGTAGAACTGCACGTCCACCTAGACGGAGCCATCAAGCCTGAAACCATCTTATACTATGGCAGGTAAGTCCGTAGAGAAGAGCCCTCTCTCCCTGGGATTTGGGTGGGGTTCACAGCTCCACCCAGAGGACCCTGGGGAATTCCAGGGTCACTGTTCCTTCCTGTCTCCCTGTGGGAATTAAGCCAGCTCCAGGCCAGAAGTGGGACTGTGGAGACATGGAGGCCTCAGCACTGAGCTGGAGACCCGCAGACCAGCTCCTGAGCTTTCTGGGCCTCCGAGTTTTGTCCTCCTGGTGTCAGGTGAGCCAGGCCTGAGCCTGCCCTCCCCACCCACCCACATACATGCATGAAGGTAGTTCCCAGGGCTGAATCAGTCTCTCTTTTTTTTTTCTTTTGAGATGGAGTCTTGCTCTGTCACCCAGGCTGGAGTGCAATGGCATGATCTCAGCTCACTGCAACCTCCATCTCCTGGGTTCAAGTGATTCTCCTGCCTCAGCCTCCCAAGTAGCCGGGATTACAAGCACACGCCACCATGTCCGGCCAATTTTTGTATTTTTAGCAGAGACGGGGTTTCACCATGTTGGCCAGGCTGGTCTCGAACTCCTGACCTCAAGTAATTCACCCAGCTTGGCCTCCCACAGTGCTGAGATTAGAGACGTGAGCCACTGTGCCCAGCTCCTGTCTTTTGACTTAGCTGAGAGCCTATAGCTGGTGATGTGCCCACATGAGATGCCAGTACCATTTGTTGAGCATCTCCTAGAGCTGGGCTGGGCTTTATCAGCTCATTGAATTCCTCTACGCTTGGAAGAGGAGGATATGCTCTCTGCATTTTACTGAGGAGGGAGTGGGCTCAGACAAGACAGTTGTCTAAGGTCACACAAATTAATAGCAGATCAAGAGTTGAACCCAAGGCTGTCTGACCCCTAAGGCTTTACTACATCATCAGGGTCATAACCTGCTAGGAGTCACGGAAAAGTGGCTCCCCCACTGTGGGCCCAAATCTCTGCATCTTCCAAGTGAGAACACACTTCCTGCCTCCGCTCTCAGAGGCGCTAGGGGGCCAGAGGGTCCCCCTGTTCCCCGGCGAGGAAGGTCCTTCCCTTCCTACCCAGACCTCAAGGGCTCACAGCAGCTCCTCTCTTAGGACCAGCATTTAAGGGCAGGGACTTTGAAATCCAGCGGATCTGGATTGAAATCCGGACACATTATCTCCTGTCTGTGAACTTGGTCTCTATCAACTGAGGCTAAGAACAGGCACTCCCTAGAGAGACGACCTAGGAGATACGGGCTCCTTGTCCGCCCAGCCCTGCCCCAGCAGACCTGCGTTCCTCGCATGTTTGCACAGCACTCACTTTGTCTGGAGCTGAAAGAACTCAGCCTCTCCCTCATGGTCTTGAAATTCAGCTCTGGACCCAAATTTGAACATTTCTGCTCCATAAGCCAGAATCCTGTTATTCAGAGGTCTGCCCCTGTGGGGAGAATGAGGGATCCCTGAGGGTTGCCCCCAACTCTCGGGAGCATCTCCACCAACTCCCTGAGAGATTTCTGGTAAGTCCACTGTTCTCCATCTTTTCGTACTTCCGGGCACCTTTTTCTGCCCCAGGAAGCTGCCACTGATTTAATTCCTATTTAACTGCAAGGCATAAGCATATTAACATCTCCTGTGTGCCAAACACTTCTCTAAATGCTTTACCCGGGTTAAGTTATTGAATCCTCACAACCCCTTGTAAGATAGGAACTCTATTGCCGTCAGCTACAGATGAGGAGACTGAGCCACGGTAGGTGGAATAAGGTGCCCAGTAAGCACAGGGCAAAGGTTTCATCCCAGATAGTCTGCCCCTGAGTCCATGGCCCTGGCCATTACCCCCTGTCAGTTAGAGGTTTTGGTGAAGTGATGCACGTAAAATGCTTAGTTCAGGGCCTAGCACACATTAATGTGCTCCATAAATGTCACTTAATGATAATATTCTTATTAATCAGAGCTTACGTCTCTCAGTGGGGTGAAGCCTCTTGGCTTATCTCTGCCTGGCCTTTGCCCTTGTCAAGCCACCAACTTACCACACAGCCCCTAATGAGGTCATTCAGTGGGGCACCAAGATGAGATCGAACCAAGACACTCATTAAGGGGTCATGGAGGGCTCATCAGCTGCAGCCAGGGACTGTGAGCACCGGGCAGGGCCAAGAGAAAGGGGAAAGGAACCACCAGCATGGGCACTGGTCCGATTGTCCATTCCTCACACCACCTCTGGGCCTTGGAGATGGCGTGCGGCAGGAGCCAGCTGGAGCTTGGCCTGAAATCAGCAGGCGGTGGACTGGGGAGTGTGTCACACTCAGATATGGGTGTCTGTAAATGCACACAAATATGGGCTAAGAATGGAAGGAAGAGGGGAGCCTCTGGCCTGAGCCCTGCTAGGCCCAATTCAGTGGCCCTTTTTCAAGCTCTGGGACTCAGGCCTGCCTCATTAATTTGTTCTCACCCATTTCTCCTTCCTTCAGTTCCTGGGATTCTGCCCTTTTCAGGGACTTCTCCAACATAGTTCTCAGTCTTGTTTATCACCCTGTCAGCTATTTCTACAGAGATTCTGAACCGGATTGCTCTTTCCTCCGATCACTGCCCGGGTCTGGGCCACCACCGTCCCTCCCTGGTGCTGTGGCCTCCTGATTGGTCTCAGCTGTGTACTCTGGCCTTCCTCTCTATGGGCCCTGTAGTGCTGTAGCTGGAGCAACAGCCTTAACCCATGGTCTTCCCAGCTCATTCCCCAGCTTCCCCACCTCACTCAGGGTCAAAGCCAGGGTCCACACATGGGCCTTAAAGTTCTGCAACGCCTGCATTGCCTCTCTGACCTCTCTAAGGCTCCCTGCTTAGTCCACACTGGATGTTTTTCAAACACGCCAGACCTAGTAAACCAAGAGAGGCTGGGTGGCTTGGCCAAGGTCACACAGCCTTTAAGTCACAGAGCTGGGATTCAAACCCAGACCATTGGGCTTCCGAGTCAAGACACGCAAAGTTTCCTTTCTTCCTCTGTGCACCCCTACAAGGAAAATACTATGTTTTACTGACAAGGGCACCAAGGGCCTTAGAGGGGAGAGCTCCTGCCCGGGATGATGTGGTAAATAGGGGTGCGAAATGGACTTGACCTGCAACCCCTGAGCTCATTCTCCCTCCCTGGGCTCCTGAGGGTGGGCTTCTTGTGGCTGCGTTGCCCACCAGGTCAGGAAGAGGACTAGACAGTGCCCCAGCACAGCAGCTGTGGCTGACCAGGGAGTAGGGATCGTCTAAGAACAGAGCGTGTGCGGTGGCTCACGCCTATAATCCCAGCATTTTGGGAGGCTGAGGCGGGTGGATCATCTGAAGTCAGGAGTTCAAGCCCAGCCTGGCCAACATGGGGAAACCCCATGTCTACTAAACATACAAAAAATTAGCCAGGCGTGGTGGTGGGCACCTATAATCCCAGCTACTTGAGAGACTGAGGCAGGAGAATCGCTTGAACCAGGAAGGTGGAGGTTGCAGTGAGCCGAACTCGCGCCATTGCACTCCAGCCTGGGCAACAAGAGCAAGACTCCATCTCAAAAAAACAAAACAAAACAAAAGAAAAAACAGAGCGTGGCCCTGTGAGGAGCCTCGGCTTGTGTGGGTGGCCAGGGACAGCAAGAGGTGCTCGGGCCAGATGGGCGCTTTCCAGCTCAGTCTGAGCAGCTTCCGGAGGCCAGGTCCGGTGGGAGACTCTGGGAGGCCCTGTGCTCTTTGTCTCCTGTCGGGCCCCCACATTAGCTCTCTGGCCTCAGCTCTGGCTTCCCTCCAATTTGTTTCCCATGCAGCAGCCAGAGGAGCTTTTGAAAAGGTAAATTATTTCACACTAGTCCCCTGCTTGAAATCCTACAGTGCCTTCCCAGTGCTTTCAGCCAAAGCCCTAGTCCCTTCCTAAGCCCAGCCTGGCCCTGCCCTCCCTGGTGCATCATCTACAGAAATGCCTGCTCTCTGACCTCCAACCACCCTGCGCTTCCTATACCCGCTGCTTCCTGCCTGCAGCCTTAGCACAGACCCCTCCTCTGCCCAGAACCGCCCCTCCCCAAGGCTTCTGGTTAAATGTCGCCTCCTCAGAGAGGCCTTCCTTGGCTGCTCTGTCTAAACTGTGTGTTGAAAAGGTCCTTCTTGATGGTTGTTGAGGAGGGAGGCTGGAGAAGAAGAATCGAAGAGGAGAAATAGAAAGCAAAATAATTTGTTCTTGGGGACCGGCTGGCAGTGGGCAAGGGGAGGCGCCCGTCTCTGGTGTGGACAGCTGGGTAGATGAAGGAGCCATATTTGGAAATGCGGAACCCAGGAAGGGAGTGATCTAGAGGAAGGGGAAAAGTGGCATGAGATGCCTGCCTCTCAGCAGGCAGCCAGACACATGGGTCTGTCTTGGTCACTGCTATCTGCCCAGTGCCCAGCACATCACAGGCCTTCAGTGGTGGTGTGTGAGCATAGAGAATTAGAAGCTGTGGCCCTCTGGATCCTGAGCTGAAAACCACCAAAGGAGATGAGTTGGCCTGGCCAGGTGTGTACAAGGCAGAGTCTGAGAGAGAATGGCCAGAGGGCAGAGCCCCTGTAGGTGGAGTTCCGGGAGCTGGAGGGAGACCATTAAGAGAATCGCACGTGGCTGGTGCAGCAGGTCCCAGGCAAATGTGGCCACTGGTTTGGCAATATGGGAGCCACAGCCCTAGCGTCATCTCCTTGCCTTCTACCCAGCAGTTCCCAGAATGATATCCAGAACAGTGTTTGACAACTGGTACAGGCTCTTCAGGGGCCACAGTTACTGGGCAAGGCCTTATGAGGGTGACTCTGGGGCAGCTGGCCAGCAGTGGGAGGGGAAGCGGTCTCAGGGGAACCCAAGGCACTGAGCTCCGACCTGCACGTGCCAGTGCCGCACCAGGGCACCGTTCCCCTGCAGGCTGGTGGGCACAGGGATTAGGGACTGGTAGGTAGCTGTGGTGGGCTGACTAGCAGGCTGGTGGGCACAAGGGTGGCCCCTTGGTGGTACCCTCTGGGCACTCATGGGGACGGGGGCTAACATGGGGAAGGGAGCACATTCAGGGGGCTTAGGAAACATATTTATGTAGGGAAACATTTTAATATTTTACTAACAGAAGCTATTAAAACACTTACAAACTTACATACAAACACCATTTGGTCAAACCCTTCTGTTTCTTTGGCATCCTCCTTTTTTTTTTTTTTTGAGACAGGGTCCCCCTCTGTCACCCAAGCTGGAGTACAGTGGTGTAATCTTGGCCCACGGTAGCCTCGACTTCCAGGCTCAGGTGGTCCTCCCACCTTAGTGTCCCAAGTAGCTGGGACTACAAGTACGCGCCACCACGCCTGGTGAATTTTTGTTTTGAAGGGGTTTCACCGTGTTGCCCAGGCTGGTCTCAAACTCCTGGGCTTAAGTGATCCGCCTGCCTTGGCCTCCCAAAGTGCTGGGATTACAGGTGTGAGCCACTGTGCCTGGCCTCCTGTTTTTCTGTTTCTGCTTTGTGGGTAATTGGATGCTTGGACCTCCTGATTTAATCTTCTAATTTTCTTTTATCTATTTTTTATCATCTTGTCTTTTTCTTCTACTCTGTGGAGGATTTCTTCACGTTTAGCTTCCAGTTCTTTTCTTACATCCTGACGTTGCTGCCGTGTTCTCTTATAAATGCCCGAGCGCGCGTTCCTAGGTTCTGAATGTTCCCTTGTTTCAAGGATATTATGTCTTCTCATCTCTTTGAGGATATTCATTTCTTTTTTGTTTTAGTTCTTAGGTTTTCATCTGTTCTCTGTGCCATTTCCTCGGAGTGCTTTTGTCTGTTCTCTTGTTTTGTCCCTCATGTTAGAAGCATTTCTTTTTTTTTCTTTTTTTTTGAGACAGAGTCTCACTGTGTCCCCAGGCTGGAGTGCAGTAGCATGATCTCAGCTCACCACAACCTCTGACTCCCTGGTTCAAGGAATTCTCCTGCCTCAGCCTCCCGAGTAGCTGGGATTACAGGCACCCACCACCGCGCCCAACTAATTTTTGTATTTTTAGTAGAGATGGGGTTTCACCTTGTTGGCCCGGATGGTCTCAATCTCCTGACCTCATGATCCTCCCACTTTGGCCTCCCAAAGTGCTGGGATTACAGGCGTGAGCCACCATGCCCAGCCTAGAAGCATTTCTTAATGTCTGGTGTTCTCTGGCTGTCCCTTTTATTTTAAAAAAAGGGGAACCTGAGACTCGAGGTGACCTTGTGAGCTGGAGCAGAGCCGGGATGGGAGGAGGAGGCAGGAGCATGTGCTGAAGGGAGGAAGCCCCCTGAGCTCGCGCCCTGGCTTTCCGTGGCTGGGAGGGGAGGCTGAGATGCTTGGGGAGAAATGAAGGCTCCAAGCCAGAGTGACTGTTTCCAGCATGCCCTTACTGAGCGCTGCTCTAGTCCAGCCTGGTGTGGCGGCTGTGGGCAGGGAGGGGAGAGAGGTCTGAGCTGGATGGCAGCCCACTGGGACCCTCCCCTGAGCCTCCACCAGCCCTCTCCCATTGTGCTGGGCCAGGCAAGCCTCTGATGTGCCAGATGGAGGTCAGAGGAGCAAAGTCCTGATGCCTGCCCCTACCCTGGGAATTGTGACGCTGCAGTGACCCTGATAACCCCTGAATGGGCATAGGACCACCTGGCCGTGCCAGCTCCTGGGGCTGAGGAGAAAGTCATGAGCTTGCCCTGGCACTTTCCTTGTCTCCAAGCATCAGTCAACCAAGGATATGGAGGGCGTGTGTGCACGTGTGCACACATACACACGCACACACAACTTCAACCTGTTTATCCCCCTTGAGATTTGCTGACTTGTGCACTGGGAGTAAAAGGTGCTGGGAAAATTCTGGTCCTGGTTCTCAGTTTCCCTGTCTGTCTAGTGGGAGCAGCTGGACTGAGAGATGCCCATGTCTCCTGCTGTGGTCCTGCAAGGAGGCCGGTGCTCCTGAGTCTGCTCCACCCTGGCCCATCAGGCCTGCCTGGATCCTGCCCCAGGTTGGTCCACCACTCACTGTTTTGTTTCCAGGAGGAGAGGGATCGCCCTCCCAGCTAACACAGCAGAGGGGCTGCTGAACGTCATTGGCATGGACAAGCCGCTCACCCTGCCGGACTTCCTGGCCAAGTTTGACTACTACATGCCTGCTATTGCGTGAGTTGCCCCCAACCCGCAGGTCCTGGGGCAGCATTGATCCCTACAACTAGGACCGGGCCTGTCCCTCAGCCTGTGGGGGCCAGAGAAGGTGCTCTGAAACCACAGCTGTCTTTCTCACCATTGTGTACACTTAGTGAGTCTCTCCAGTGCCTTTAGGCCTCGGTTTTTCCTTCTGAGATGTGGGTGTGATGGACTGAAATTGCTTCAACTTCTACAGAGAAATGGCAGAATATGGAAGCTAAGAACACAGGGTCAGAGGCAGTGCAGGGCTTGAACCCGGGCCATCTATCTCCTAGTTCAGGGCTTCGTGTCATGAGGGGAGGGGAGGCCTGAATGTAGGGTGGGGGCAGGGAGATGTGGGGAAGATTCTCTCGAAGGCTTTTTTTCGCCCTCCTGTCTTGAGTCGCTGGGGAATAGCGCTAGGTACTGAAAAGGCCCAGAAGGGGTATGGGTGAGTGCTAGAGAGAAATTTCAATGACTTATTTATTTATTTATGTATTTGTTTATTTATTTATTGAGACAGAGTCTCACTCTGTTGCCCAGGCTGAAGTGCAGTGGTGCGATCTCAGCTCACTGCAACCTCCACTTCCCAGTTTAAGGGATTCTCCTGCTTTAGCCTCCCAAGTAGCTGAGTTCACAGGCACCCACCATCACACCCAGCTAATTGTTTTATACTTTTAGTAGAGATGGGATTTTACTATGTTTGCCAGGCTGGTCTCGAACTCCTGAACTCAGGTGATCTGCTCGCCTCAGCCTCCCCAAGTGCTGGGATTACAGGCGTGAGCCACCGCACCCAGCCTCCATCCTCATCCTCGAGATGCAAGAACTTCCAGTGACCCCTTCTCCTGAGAGTGGCCTGATCTCCCCTGGGCAGGGCACTTTCTTCCCACACTGGGCTCTCCCAGCACTTGTGTGCCTTCCCTCACACATTCTAGTAACCGCTTCATTTTCACTCCTCATGGCGGGAACTTCCAACTAAGCACAGTCCACCGTTATGTGATCAACACAGTGGCCCTGGCAGGCCAATTTGTGCCTTGCTTCTGGAACAAACATACAGTGATGACAATGAAAATGTTTTGAGCGTGTGTCTGCTCTGCTCCAAGCGCTGGCCCGGGTGGGGTTTATGAAGTTCGACTCATTTGTCCCCACAACAACTCCTTGTTGTCAGAGGGTGACTCACCGGGGGTCACATAGCAGATAAGTGTGGACACAAGGATCCAAGTCCGTGACGATATCCCAGGAGTCTCTCACATCCAGGCGTCCCTCTGGACTTGTCCAGCTGTGTCCTTTTCTCTTATTTCTCTTCCCTGCCAGCCTTACCTTCATCACTGACAAATATTGGGCTACTCTGTCCTAGGCATGGTCCTCAGCTGAGAGGTCACAGCCATCACAAGACAGAGGGGTCCTTGCCACATGGAGACTGCATTCTAATAGGGGATACAGCCAACTGGCTGATAAACCGTATGGCACACAATGTTGAGTGGTGATAAGGACCTGGGAGAAAAAGAAAGCCCCAGAGAATGGTGGAGGGGCCGTTTTAAGATAAGGCAGTCTGGGCCAGGTGCAGTGGCTCATGCCTGTAACCCCAGCACTTTGGGAGACTAAGGTGGGTGGATCATGAGGTCAGGAGATTGAGACCATCCTGGCTAACACGGTGAAACCCCATCTCTACTAAAAATACAAAAAATTAAACGGGCATGGTGGCGGGCGCCTGTAATCCCAGCTACTCGGGAGGCTGAGGCAGAAGAATCACTTGAACCTGGGAGGCAGAGGCTGCAGTGAGCTGAGATGGCACCACTGGACTCCAGCCTGGGTGACAGAGCAAGATTCCATCTCAAAAAAAAGAAAAGAAAAGAAAAGAAAAAGATAAGGCGGTCAGGGAAGGCCTCTCTGAGGAGGTGAAGCTTGAGCTGGCTCTAAACCAGGAGAGTGGGAGAGACGCAGTGTAGGACACTATCGGGGAAGCGGAAGAGCAGGACTGTGTCTTCTCTGGTGGCCTCAGGGAATGAGGGAGAAGGAAGATGTTGGGGAGCCTGGCAAGACCTGGAGGATGTAGGCCTTGTGGATGGGACCTGGGAGTTGTGATGTCATTCTCCGTGGCAGAAAGCTATTGGGGCTTTGAGGGGAGAAGCGATATGCTTTGATTTACCTTTTTAAACCCCAGCTGCTGGGTGGAGAACAGGATGACAGGGGCAAGCGTGGAGACAGGGAGGCCAGTTAGAGATGGCGTGATTCAAGCCAGGATGGAGGAGGGAGAACTGGCATGCAGTTCCAAAGTAGAGCTGATAGGACTTGCACAGTGTCTAGGATCTTATCCAGTGAATGCCCAGAGCTTGGGTCTGGGGGATGAGAATGGGGCCAGAAGCGGGTTTAATCTGCCAAGGGTTGGGGATGTCATTTGCTCCTGGAGCTCCCAAGGGACTTGGGGAAGTTTGATCCCAACCCCTTTCTTCCCTTCCCAGGGGCTGCCGGGAGGCTATCAAAAGGATCGCCTATGAGTTTATAGAGATGAAGGCCAAAGAGGGCGTGGTGTACGTGGAGGTGCGGTACAGTCCGCACCTGTTTGCCAATTCCAAAGTGGAGCCAATCCCCTGGAACCAGGCTGAGTGAGTGATGGGCCTGGAAGGGGCGGTGCTGTGGGTGTGGCTGGGAGGCTCAGCTCTGAGACTGGAGGGGTGAACTGCTGGGAATTCCTGACCCAAGCAAGACTTTGCTCTTGCCCCTAAGCTGGTCCATGGCCTCAGAAAGATGGGTTTAACTCTGTCACAAGAGACGTGGTTCCCATCCTCACCTTGCAGTTATGTTCTTACCTTGGGCACAAGTGTTTGGCTGTGTCTTGCTCTGACCACAGGCCTGCTGTCCAGGAATGTTAACCTGCTTAGCCAGCCAGGATTTCTGAGGGGTCTCCCTTGTCACTGACGCAGATCAGATCTCTAAAGGTCCTGCTCTAACTTCATAACTGAAGTGAGCCTGGCCATTTCTAGCCCCCTGCCTGGGCCCCCATGGATCTCTAAGTGGTGTCACAAAACTATCCTGCCCCATTTTCTGAGCCATGACTCTGATACATATAGAATGTGGACATCATGGCAGGTCCCAGCTGAGCAATGCTGGCCATCTAGGGGTGGAGAGGGCCGTGTAACACCACACACCTCCCACTAAGACCTAGGAGCACCCAGCTGCTTTAAGAGCCAGAAGGGACATGCTAGGGCCTGGGGGCATCTCTGCCAGTCTTTCCTTTGAGGCAGTGGGTCAATGGGGGAGGAGGGTCCTCCCCAAAGCCTCGTCTTCCTCCTCTGTCCCAGTCCCAGAGCTGCCCTTTAGGCCTTCCCTTTGCCTCAGGCCCATCCCTACTCCTCTCCTCACACAGAGGGGACCTCACCCCAGACGAGGTGGTGGCCCTAGTGGCCCAGGGCCTGCAGGAGGGGGAGCGAGACTTCGGGGTCAAGGCCCGGTCCATCCTGTGCTGCATGCGCCACCAGCCCAGTGAGTAGGATCACCGCCCTGCCCAGGGCCACCTGTCTCACCCCCTTGAGCCCACTGGCAGGAACTTGGGGCTTCCTGAAACAACTGTAGACCTCCTAGGCGGGCTCAGAACTTCCTGGAGATGTTCTCCCCAGGGACGCCATGCCTTTGTAGCCACCCTGCAGGAAGCTCAACACCAAATAGGAACTTAACTATTGAAAAAAAAAATCTAGGCTAGATTCTGATCAGCCCATGGTCCCCCCTTGAGACCCCCTAGACCAGGCCCCATCCTGTCTAGGCCACAGAACCCATGAATAGGCCTGATTTCCAGGATTTCTGAGGGGTCTTCCTTGTCACTGATACTGATCAGATCTCTAGAGTTTGTGCCTCGTGGTGAACAGCCTCACTGTGTGACCTTGGGCAGGTCACACCACCTCTCTGGTTGTGCACCAAGACACCTCAGTTGTGCAGTGTCACAAAGAGATGATCACACTTACTTCATTCCTCTACCCTCAGGATTAGTGAGAACCAAAGAGCTAGCTGCATGCATTTCCTCTAACGCTTGCAGCAGCCTGTAAAGCAGAACTACCGTTGCTTTTTCCCATTTGACACATGAGGAAACTGAGGTGGAGTGAGGTGCAGCCTCTTGCAAGGCACGAACCCTGGATTTTCCTCCAGGGACATCCAAAGCCTGTGTTCATTCATTCTTTCTTAAACACTTCATAATAACTTTGTTGGTTAACAGTACATAATACATTAGCAATATACTTCGCAATACTAGTGTGAATTCTATTTTAGATGACATGTTAAACGGTCCTCCATTTCCTCATCTGCACATGGGAGTAAGCCTACCATGAGTGTTGTTGGAAACACCAGGTGAGAGAATGGTCCGTGTCATTTACTGAGCTCAGGCCCTGTCCTTGGTGCTTTACACACATGGCCTCAGCAAAGCCTGGCCACCCCTGTGCAACAGCGGCAGTGTTCTTTCTGCAAAGGGCAGAAACTGAGGCCCTGAGCCGAGCAGTTTTCCGCAGGCCATGTGGTTAGGACATGGCAGTTAGGATTTGAAGACACTGAGCCCTGTTTTCTGCTGGTCTCCCATGGCGGGGGTTTGGATGGGACAGCAGGCAGGCTGGGAGGTCTCTCCATGGTGCTGGTGACAGAGCCTGGGTGGGCATCTCGCCCACAGACTGGTCCCCCGAGGTGGTGGAGCTGTGTAAGAAGTACCAGCAGCAGACCGTGGTGGCCATTGACCTGGCTGGAGATGAGACCATCCCAGGAAGCAGCCTCTTTCCTGGACATGTCGAGGCCTACCAGGTGGGTCTTATGGGAAGGAATGGAGAGGCTGGCCCTGGGTGAGCTTGTCTCCCACCCATAGTTGGGAGAAATCACAAGAATCGGAGAGCATGGAAGTGTGTCTTTGTTGAGTCTTAAGGCTTGGAACTGGAATCCCCCTGGGCCAGGTGTGGTGGTTCATGCCTGTAATCCCAGCACTTTGGGAGGCTGAGGCAGGAGGACTGCTTGAGCCCAGGAGTTTGAGACCAGCCAGGGCAACATAGTGAGACCCCATCTCTGCAAATACAAAAAATGAGTCAGGCGTCAGGCATGGTGCTGCACGCCTGTAGTCCCAGCTACTTGGGAGGCTGGGCTGGGAGAATTGCTTGAGTCCAGGAAGTCGAAGCAGCAGTGAGCTGGGATCACGCCATTGTACCCCAGCCTGGGTGAGAGGGAGACCCTGTCTCAAAAAAAAAAAAAAAGAGAAGAAAGAAAGAAAGAGAGAGAGAGAGGAAGGGAGGGAGGGAGGGAGGGAGGGAAGGAGGAAGAGAGGAAGGCAGGAAGGAAGGAAGGAAGGAAGGAAGGAAGGGAAGGAGAGAGGGAGGGAGGGAGGGAGGAAGGGAGAAAGAAAAGCCTCCATTTGGTGTTGGGAGTCCTATGTTGAGCCTGCTTCTGACTGTGATTTGCTGTGTGAACCTGGGCAAGACTGTGTCTTCTCTGGGCCTCTGTTTCTTCTATTGGGGTGACTGAGTTGGAGCCGACATCTCAAAAGTCGCTTCCAGCCTGATGATGAATGGGCTTCCTGTGGAGGGGCAGCATGGTGGGGAAGAGTCAGGGCTCTGGAGTCCCACTGCCCGGGCTCAGAGCTTGGTTCCACACTTCCTGTCTGACCTTGGTCACATGACTCGACTCTCCTGAGCTTCAGTCCCTCATTGTAAAATGGGTGGGATAATCGTTGTGAAATTAGATAATGTAAACAAGTCACTTCATATACTACCTGATACATGGTAACTGGCTAATGAGTGACAGCCACCACTTAGATAAGGACTTGGGGGGTAAAAGACCAGGTTTCCCCATGCTGTTGAAGCAGGCGGCCTGACTGGGATGGTTCAAGCTCCACAGCGTGGTCAAGGCAGGGCCTGCCGGGGCCCTCTCCCTAGGGCGCCCATGACCTGGCTCTCCCCCTTCTAGGAGGCTGTGAAGAGCGGCATTCACCGTACCGTCCACGCTGGGGAGGTGGGCTCGGCCGAAGTAGTAAAAGAGGTGAGGGCCTGGGCTGGCCATGGGGTCCCTCCTTCCTGCCTCCTCCCGTACTTGGCTCCATTGTGCTTCTCTACAGGCTGTGGATATACTCAAGACAGAGCGGCTGGGACACGGCTACCACACCCTGGAAGACCAGGCCCTTTATGACAGGCTGCGGCAGGAAAACATGCACTTCGAGGTGAGCGGGCCAGGGAGTTGGGAGGAACCATCCCCGGCTGTCCCCACTTCCTGTATAGAGAGGCAGAAAGCAGGGCAGGTCCCAGGAACTTGAGGGGTGGCCCCAGGCCCAGACACGGGGGAGGGATCAGCATGGCCTGCGGCCATCCCTGCCAGCCACACACCTGCTCTTCCAGATCTGCCCCTGGTCCAGCTACCTCACTGGTGCCTGGAAGCCGGACACGGAGCATGCAGTCGTTCGGTGAGCTCTGTTCCCCTGGGCCTGTTCAATTTTGTTCCAGGAAGGCCAAAGAGGGAAGAAACTGCAGGGACTGGGCATCAGCCCACGCCGGGTCTCTTAGATATGAAATCTCTTTGACACCCTGGGAAGCAGGCATTGCTGTCCTCATCTGACAAACGAGGAATCTGAGGCCCAGATGTGCTGTGGCTTGGCTGGGACTACCCAGCTGCTAACCAGCAGAGCTGGGGCCCTACAGCTCATTCAGCTGGAGCAGAATGCTCCGATACTCTGAGGGAAGCTTCCATACCTTCCAATTCTCCCAACTCTGCCTCCTGGGCATCGCGTAGGAAGCAGGAGTCCCTCTGGCCAGTATGTTCTCTGTTCCTGGCACCTGGCCCTTGGGATCCCTGGGCAGTCCCGAGAGCCAGCTTGAAGCTTTCCACTGGAGGGTCTGTTCCACCCTACCTGGCTCCCATCCTGGAGTCTAACCAGGGCCAAGACCCTTCTTCCGTCCTGTCGCCAAGCCCTTGGAGCAATATCAGGCCTTAGGAAAAAGCTGCCTTCCCCAGGACAAGGACAGCAAGAACTCAGGGTGACCATGGTCAGGCCAGCACTTATCTGCCAGGCATATGAGAAGGGGAGGGGCTTGGGCTCTGATGTTCTGATGACAAGGGAGTCTTGAGGCTTGCCTTAGGGACATGTGGCACCTGTGGTGGTTCTTGGAGGCACGTGGGTATACGTGATCCAGGAGTCATCTGCACAGATATGGTGGCTGAAGGAGAAGCAGTGGCCCCAGGAGGTGGTGGAGCAAGAGGGCCTAGGATAGAACCCAGTGGGACAATGGTATTTAAGGGACCAGCAAAAGAGACAAGTAGGAGGAAAGTCAAAAGTGTGGTGTCAAATCCAGGGAAAAGGTTTGAACAAACAGCCAACAGTGTGAAATTCTGCTATACAAGTCAATTATGGTCGGAGCTAGGAAAGATCCATTAGATACAAGATGGTGGTCAGGGATCGTGCTAAGAACAGCTTTCATGGTATGTTGGAATAGCCAGCTCCCAGTGGGACTGAGGAACAAGCAGGGTAGGGTGCAGAGGGGAAGGCTAGAGAGGGTGGCAGCTGGAGGGGGATGTTACTTTCTTGGCTTCCACCCCCGCCCTGCCACCGGCTGCCACTCTGCCTGGTTCTCATGTCTGGCCTCTCTGCTGCCTTTGCCCAGCTCTGGTCTGCAGGATGGGTTGGAGTCTGGAGTTTCTGGTTACCTAGACTTGAACAAGTCACCTCAGTTCTGAATTTATTTCCCCCTCTGCACAAGGATCAGATCTTTCAGATCTGTTTGAGGCTGCTTTGAGGATCAAAAGCGGGTGAATGTCAATGTGTTCTATTTACGTACGAGTAAAAGGAGGCTCGTTCTCTCCTCCTCCCCCTTCTGCAGGCTCAAAAATGACCAGGCTAACTACTCACTCAACACAGATGACCCGCTCGTCTTCAAGTCCACCCTGGACACTGATTACCAGATGACCAAACGGGACATGGGCTTTACTGAAGAGGAGTTTAAGAGGCTGGTGAGTGGGTGTGAGCCATACTGGCCTTGACTCGGGTTTGGGAGTATGATATCTACAGGTCCGGTCTGGGGCCTCGAACCTTTGGAGAGAGGGAGCGAGTTTGCCTCAACAGTCCAAGACAAGCCCAACCTAGACACTTTCCACAGAGAAGACTCTTTGTGTTGACGACCTGACCTAGGACCAGGTTTTTGATCCTTTGCTTGGGTTGAGTGCCTTTAAAGAATCCAGTGAAAGCTATCAGCCCTCTCCCCAGAAAGGTGTGTGCAGCTATGAAGTCTCGTGCGCTCTCTTCAGGTTGTTCTTAAATCCCAAGCTGAGTAAGTCCGTTCCTGCAGGTGTCTGCGGGGTGTCTCTGGCCCCCTACATGCTACCCTGTCTCTCAAAGTTTTCTCCAACTTCCTTCTCACAGCCCTTTATCATGTAATGACACATTAAGAACACAAGCTCATGGTCTCTGCTCTGGCACTTGCTGCCGTGTGACAGTGGACAAACAGTGGACAAATCCCTCCCCCTCTAAGCGTATCTGCCCATGTTCAGTGAAGAGGATGGACTATCACTACATTGCTAAGAGCTGCCTTCTTTGTTCCCTGGTTCCATGTCGTCTGCCATTCTGGCCTTTCCAGAACATCAATGCGGCCAAATCTAGTTTCCTCCCAGAAAATGAGAAGAGGGAGCTTCTCGACCTGCTCTATAAAGCCTATGGGATGCCACCTTCGGCCTCTGCAGGTAGGTTCCTGTCTGGGTTTCTGGGCGGTTGCCCCGTCCTGGCTCCAGCCTAGCTTTCTGCGGGACTTCTAGCAAGATGCCCTTCCATTCTTGGGCAGCACCAAGAATGTGTGATGACTCCCTGGTTCCTGGGCCCTGGCTGGGAGCAGCGTCTCATTAGGTTGGCTTGTTTTCTTTTTTTTTTTTTTTTTTTTTTTTTGAGACGGAGTCTGGCTCTGTCGCCCGGGCTGGAGTGCAGTGGCCGGATCTCAGCTCACTGCAAGCTCCGCCCCCCGGGTTTACGCCATTCTCCTGCCTCAGCCTCCCGAGTAGCTGGGACTACAGGCGCCCGCCGCCTCGCCCGGCTAATTTTTTGTATTTTTTAGTAGAGACGGGGTTTCACCGTGTTCGCCAGGATGGTCTCGATCTCCTGACCTCGTGATCCGCCCGTCTCGGCCTCCCAAAGTGCTGGGATTACAGGCTTGAGCCACCGCGCCCGGCCAGGTTGGCTTGTTTTCTACATAACTTCTTGAGAGGCTGTTCTAAGGGGAGACTTTCTGAAGTCCAGTCCCAAAGGTCTGGGCAGTTTGGGACATCTCCATGGCTGCCCAAAGCCAAGGGCAGGGAGTGAGGCCCAGGCCTGTTCTGCTCCTTTCTATGTGGTCTTGGCAAGGCATCTTCTTGACATCATAGGAAGGAGTTCCTTTCTGGTTCTGGTGTTCTATGATTTTTACAACATCCTGGGTACTACAAGTTGCCTGATCTTTCTGCTTCTCTGAACCAACGAGCAGGGCAGCACCTCTGAGGACACCACCCCTCCAAGCCTTTGCCCTGTGGAGTCACCCCAATTCTGTGGCGCTGAGCAACATTTTTACATTTATTCCTTCCAAGAAGACCATGATCTCAATCGTCAGTTACTGATGCTTCTGAAGCCTGTGTGTCCATTTCTGCACACACGTATACCTCGGCATGGCCGTATCACTTTTCTGATTATGTGTCCTGGTCAGGGACCAGCGCCCTTGCACATGGGCATGGTTGAATCTGAAACCCTCCTTCTGTGGCAACTTGTACTGAAAATCTGGTGCTCAATAAAGAAGCCCATGGCTGGTGGCATGCAGCAGGTGGCATGTAATTGGGTGGGCCGATATGGGCAGGGTGAACATGGAGGGAGCCGGGTCAGCCTACTCAGCAGCAGGGCCTGAGTCCAGGGGCGGCTGTGAATGCTAGGCCAGAGATCCCAATGCTATGGGCCAAGAGGGGTCCAGAGACTGTCCTCCTTCCAGAAGAAATAAGGCTTCTCTGGTTGTCTGCTCAAACATTCCCTGAACTCTCAGCCCCCTCCTAATTCTAGGTTTTAAGGAGTAAACCTTCCTTTTGGGTTCCTGAAGCTGGTGGCTGGAGTGAGAGCGGATGAGATGGAAGAGGGCTCATCAGACACTGGCCTTGGAGGGTGCTGGCCTCTGCAGAATGCCAGCATCTTCTCAGAACCGTATGCTCTGGGAGCCTGGGGCAAGTCTGGCTAATTGTGGACTTGGGGAAAATAAGGCCCAACCCGTTTTTGCTGCGTTAAGGAGAAATAATCTTAAGCCAGTCACACAAATCATCAGCATTTATTTCCTGGGTCCTAGGTGTCACTTATCCTGGTGGAAAGGGTAGAGGTGGTCAGATCATTTTGAGCCAAAATCCCTTCCCTAAAAATGGATCTGTGGAGCTCCATGAGGGAACCTCAGAGTGCACAATGAGAGTTTAGCTAAAATGGCTTAAAAAATGTGAATTGATTGTCAGCTCTCTCCGTCTCTGCTGAAAAAACGTTTAAAATTTTTAAAAAGTTTAAAAGTGTTTTCTAAAAAAGGGACACGCAGGTCTTGACCCAGACGATTGGGCTGGAGAGGAGGTGTTGGTGTTGGGACAGGGATCCTGCTCGGGCTGCTCGCAAGAGGAGCGTTCCTGCGTGGGCTGCTCACTGTAGGGCAGGGCCCCGCCCAAGTGCCGGCGCCAGCTCAATAAATAACATCTTGTGGTTACAGTGTCTTGAAAGTGTACCTGGGCACGGTGAGAAGGTGGTGGGAATGTGGAGCCTGTGGGTGTGGGCAGAGGGCTTTCCCGGAGTGGAGGCCACAGAGGCCTCTGGGGAGCCTTCTCAGTCTGGCCTGGTTTATCTGGGACATGGGGCTCAGAGAAGAGGCTGCTGGGCCAGTGCCAGGGTTCCCCCTCTGGGAGGGGACAGAAGGTCTCTCGTCCAGCCTTCTTGGACAAGGTCAGACTCAAGATGAGGTGGTCCCATCGCTGCTCTGGGGCTGGTTGCCAGCTTCCTTGTCTGGGGCGCTTCCCTCCACCTGTCCTTCTGGAGAGGAGAGAAAGAGGTTTTTCTTGGGCACATATACTTACAAAGCAAAGCACAGAAGGAGGTGTGAAAGGGCCCAGCCAAACTGATAGCAGTGGGTATGCCCTGGGGAGCAAGACAAACTGGACTGAGGTGGTGGCCAACGGGACTTCAGCCTGGTCTGTAATATCTTTTTACATGGAAATGCACATGGTGTTAGTATAATTAAGAGTCAATTAAGGGCCATTATGGATGGGTGCTTAAAGCATCAAGTGAAGGGCTCTTGAAGGTCGTTTTATTTGTGCAGGTTCCCCAGAGGGAGAGGCCAGATGTTAAGTCCCCAGTGTGTCACAGGTGCTCAGCAAACGGCAGCTGTATTTTTTTTTTTGGGGGGGGGGGGATGGAGTCTTGTTCTGTCGCCCAGGCTGGAGTGCAATGGCACAATCTCAGCTCACTGCAACCCCCACCTCCCAGGTTCAAGCAGTTTTCCTGCCTCAGCCGCCCAAGTAGCTAGGATTACAGGCGCCCACCACCATGTCCGGCTAATTTTTGTATTTTTAGTAGAGACAGGGTTTCACCATGTTGGCCAGGCTGGTCTCAAACTCCTGACCTCAGGGGATCCGCCTGCCTCGGCCTCCCAAAGTGCTGGGATTATAGGTGTGAGCCACCGTGCCCGGCCAATGTTCTTCTAAGACAGTAAAAAGCACTGCACCAGGCCAACTCAGGGAGTGCCAGGGTGCGGCCTGCATCAGGGCCTGTGGGCGCCAACTATGCAGCATGGGGTGTGTGTGGTGCCTCCTCCTCACCTCCATCCTGCCAGACATCTCGGTGGGGTGAGGGGCAGCAGCAGGCTCACAGAGATGGAGCACCTCACCCAGGGAGTCAGGATACAAGCCAGGTCTCCTCCCTTTCAGCTTCCCTTGAGCCCCCCTGTGCAAGGTGGGACAGGCAGCCCCAGCCACCAACTGGACCAGCAGTGCAGGGTGAGGGGGGTGCCAGACTCACGCCCAGGCCCCAGTCTCCATGCCTTCCTCCTCAGGCTGCATGATAAACAGGTGTCTTTTCATAAGGTGCCTCACGTGGGGCCTGGCATGTGGGCAGAGCTCAATAGGTGGTACATTCTTAAACCCCAGTGACACTGTGCAATGTCACTATGTGCCCTACAAGCTCACTGAGGGCCTGAGTTCAAATCCAGCCCAACCAGACCACACCTTTTTATCCTTCAGGCTAAGCCCTTCACAGAACCAGGAGAACCACCACCCTATAGCAAGCTCCAGGGTCTGCAGATGGACGGGCACTTTCTTGTGCAATGCACACAGTAACATGGAGGTGTAACTAGGGTCATGATATGCACGAGAAAACCGAGGCCCAGTGAGGTGAGCTGATTTGCCTGGATCAAGGGTGGAGAGCCCTGCCTGCCACCAAGGCTAGTACCCCTTCTACCAAATTTAACCCCTTCCAATAAGCAGCATTCCTGAAGGTTTATAGAGGCCTGACATCAGCACTGCCTCATGTGCCCCTGCAGCAAGCTAGGAAGTGGGTGGTAGCTTGGGACCCTGTCCCGAGCAAGCTGCCTAGAAAGCCTAATCTTATTCCCAGCGGGGCGGTGCCTGGAACTCTGTACTCCCCCTGCCTTGGGGAGTCTGCTGGACGGGGCCTGGCCCACAGCCCTGCCTGTGGAAACAGAACTGCTCACTGTGGGCTTCCTGGAAGGTTCCTTGGCCAGTCACTCTTGCCTGGACACCACCATGAGTGTTTCGTTTCTTTCAGTGAGCACTGTTCTTTCCACAGGTCCCTTTTTTAAATGTCAGTCACCCTGGCAGGTGAATATCATGTAGCTAGAGGACCCACACTTTAGGGAATCTGAGTCAGGGAAAACAGGTGTTAGGAGGGCCTGGGAACATGGGCCAGCAGCTACAACTGCTGAGGGAGAGAGAGACAGAACAGAGCTCACCAGAGCAGAGGGTGAGGATACAGAAGCCTTGAGAGAGCCCAGGGCAGAGTGCCCAGTGTGGCAGCTGGACATGCTGGTCATTCAGTTGGTCAATGAACAGCCATTGATTTGGCACCTCCATCATGTGCCAAACGCCACCAGGCACCGAGGGCACAAGACGCAGAGCCTGTCAGGAGAAGCTCAGTCTAGAGCAGGACCATTATGCTCAGTGGGCTCATGGAGGCAGCAGGGAGAAGAGGTGCCTCCCCCGTCTGGGAGGGGCACTGCAGTCAGGGAAGGCTTCTCAGCTGAGCAGTTGCCTGGGTCTCTAAGAATGAAGAGAACCCAGCCAGGCAAGGGGAGAAGCAAACAGAGGTGCAGCGTGTGAAGGCCCACAGGGGCTTCTGAGCAATCAAAGTACTTTACTACAGCTGGCGAGGGGATGAGAGTTGAGGCTGGAGAGGAGCAGGGTGAGCCCGTGGAAGTTCTGCCTGGGCCACGTGACAGAGGAGGATGAACAGATCATGGGACAGGGAAGGCTTGTGGGGTGGGGTTCCATCGACAGGGTGCCGGGGGCTCTCTCTAAAGGCGGCCAGATTCTATGTTAACTCCCTGGATGGCCCGGAGCAAGACCCCCAACCTCTCTGGGCCTCAGTTTGTCCATCTATAACATGAGAGGGCTGGGTCCATGCCCCCACAAAGTCTTCTCTGTTCTGTACTTTTAATTCACTTCTGGCCAGTGAGGGGCAAGAAGACTAGGGCTACCCAGGGAGGGGCAGGGCTGTGGCCCTCCAAGGACAGCCCACGGGGAGACAGATGCAGCCTGACGGCTGTGCTGTGAAAAGCACACACGGCCTCTGTGGCGCTGTGAGAGCAGAAGGGAAAGGCCTCAGCCGTGCAGGGGTCAAGGAAGCTTCCCAAGGAAATTCCCAGGCTGACCATGGACTTGAGCCAAGGGGTTCTCTGGGGGGATGCAGGGGGTGGGGGTGTTCCAGCCAGTACTTGGGTGGGTGGATGCTGTTTCCTTTTGTCATTCGGTCTGTGGTTCCCAAGCACCTGCTGTGTGCCAAACAGAACGCAAGGCGTCTGCCCTCCTGGCGCTCACATTTAGACCCATGAGACCTTGTCAGAGAGTGATGAGGGTCATGTGATTGGGGAAGGGTGATCTAGCAGTCAGAGAAGGCCCCTTGGAGAGGCTTGACTAGAAACAGACCAAAGGTAGATGTGGCTGGAGGGTGGCAGGGAGAGGAGTGGCATCGAGTGAGACTCGGGCAGGGTCTGGCCTACAGCAGGACTGCCCCAGAGCAATGTGACAAGCTTAGCTTCACTCAGTGAAGCCACTGGGGGATTTTTTTTTGGCAGAAGCATAATGGACAGAATGGTTTAAACGAGGTCTGCCGGCTGCTGCATAGCGCTGAACAGGAAGGGCGGAGATGGGTGTAGGGAACCCAGGGAAGCCGGCCGCTATAGTCAGCCAGGTGAGAGCTGTGAGTGGCCAAAGCCAGGTATGACTGTGGCGATAGCGAGAAGTGGAGGGACCTGGGATGTATCTTGGAAGAGAACTGACAAGACTTATGGGTGGATTAGGGGGCAGGAGGACAGGAAGAGCCCTGGATGCCCGGCCAGAAGAGTCCTTGGGGCCTGAGATTCGAACATCTTCCAACCTAGAGACTGCTGGACTCTGCCACTGCCCATGGGGCAGGGCTGATTTAAAGGCGGTTTCTTCTCTAAGAAAGTGTGGGCAGTCTAGGACTTGGAGGCCAGCCCGGGGCCTGGCAGAGAGCTTCTGACATGCAGGAGTGCTGAGGACCTGCTGGCTCTAACCTGCCCCCTCGAGTGCCAGCTCGCCCATGTCTCCAGCCAGCTTCCTCACGCTCACAGCCTCCGAGTCTCCCTGGATGTCAGGGACTGCATTCCGACGGCCTGTCCGGTCACAGGAGATGAAGTCTGAGTAGGAGGACTCGACCTCCATCATGCCTGTCGCATCGCTCCTCAGGCCTGTGGGGACAGGAGGCAAGGGGGCAGAGGTAAGTCCAGATGCATTCTGCAGAGAGGACAGCTCCAGTTCCCCAGCACTGTGGCTTCTGTCAAAATGACAGTTATTGCCTCTTATTGAAAACAAAGCAAAAAGCACAGGAAAGTACAAAGAACAAAACAAGTCACCCATAATTCCACACCCAGACAACCACCATCAACATTTTAAAGAACATGGGCTCAGAATTTTCTTTAAATAAACTTATTGACAAACATGTACACATATTTATCAATACCACATGCCAGGCACTGGTTATATACTGCAGATACCGCCATGAACAAACTGGCCATGGTCCCTGGCCTCACAGAGCTTACCATCTACCACAGGTGGCATAAAGTCACCTCATGCCTAAGTCATAGCCTTGGTGCTCAGGGCTTCAAGGGAGAATGCAGGATGCTGGAGTGATCACTAGGACCTGATCAAGGCTGGCGGTCACCAAGTGACATTTTACCTGAGAACCGAGGATGACGAGGCGTCATGTAGATGAAGAGGGAGGGGAAGAGCATTACAGAGAGGGGAACAGCACGTCTGAAGGCTCTGAGGGAGGGGGAGGCATGGGGGCTTGGAAGGACAGAAAGAGCCAGTAGGCAGGAGTATGGCGGAAGAGGGACAATGACACTGAGGACACTGCTGAGGTAGGCAGGAGCCAGACCACATCTGGAACTTGGTTCCTGAAGGGCTTTAGGCCAGGTCATGAAGGAGCAGTCATGCATTTTCAAAGATGACTCTGGTGTCTGGGCAGAGCAGTGCCGGGCAGGGGCAAGTTAGGAGGCTCCTGCAAAGTTCAGGTGCCGAGATGGTGGATGGAGGAGGGTGGCAGTGGGAAGGATTCTAGATGTAACTTGGAAATCAAACCAAGAAGTAGTGTTGGACTGAGAGGTAATTTAGGTTTTTGGTGTGAATAAGTAGGTGGACAGAAGTATGGTTTGCTGACATGTGGAAGAACAAAGGAGGAATATTTGGGGGCATAAAGTCCTATTTGGCGTATCTGGTAACTCTGAGATGCCTGTGAGCCCTCCAAGGGGAGAGGTAGTGTAAGTACATGGAACCAGGAAGCTGGAGCTCAGAAGAGAGGTGGAGTGGAGAGGAAAGATATGAAATTAGTAGTTCTTACTACACCGATAGCAGTTCACAGCCCTGGTGCTTGGTGACACAGTCTAGAGAGAGAAGAGAAGAGCGCCACATATATAAAGAAGAGCCACATACATTTAGAAATGATTTGGGACCATACCTTATGTTGTTATGTAGTCTACTCTTTGGGACGCTTTAGAACATGTCACTAAGGCTCCCTCCACATGAATTTTGTGCCAGCATACTTGCATGGGCAATGATTTACTCTAGGATGAGGCCTCCAGAAATGAACACAGAGGTACTTCCCAGTTTTCTACTGCCACACACAGCACTGGGCCTTTATGAAAGTCTCTGTGCCCATCCCTAATTATACTAGAGATATACTAGAGATATTCTAGAGATATACTGAGAGTATATCTCTAGAAGCAGAATTGCTGGGCTAAAGGGAAGGGTGAAATAATTTTTAGATTTTTGACACATTTCCCAGTTGCCTTCCCAAATGGCATAGTATTTATATTTATAATGTATTAATTTGTATTTATAATGACAAAAAATTGGCAGAAAGACTTATAAAGTCAGCATTGTTTTTATTTATATTCCCACCGGTAGTACACAAGATTGTCCATTTATGTACTCTTGGCAACAAGAAGTACTGCTACTATATTAACAAAAGGTTAATTTGCGAAGGGGATACTAGTATCCCTCATTGAGCACCTATGGTTTTCTGAAGGCAATTAAGATAGCAGTCATTGCATGGACTCTGGCTACCTCGCAGACCTGAATTAGTAAGTGGGAGGGGTGGTCTAAGCACTGGCCTGACTTTAGGAGTTCATAGTCCAGTGGGGTGGGCCCACCTAGCAAATCCTAGTTCTAGACCCACTCAGGCAAATGCCCAATGTTTTCTATAGTGTGAGGATGTTTGCTGCACCTGGTCAGTAATAGCAGCCTACAGGAAACCACCCAAATGTCCACCAGGAGGTTAGGCATTGCATGAATTATGAAGTATTTATTAAAAAGAAATGTGCCATACAGCCACTATGGAAAACGGTATGGAGGGTTCCTGAGAAAATTAAAAACAGTACCATATGACCGAACAATCCCACTACTAGGTATACAACCAAAGAACTGACATTAGTATATCAAGAAGACATCTGACCTCCTATATTTACTGCAGCACTATTTATAATAGCCAAGATATGGAATCAACCCAAATGTCCAACATGATTGAATGGATACAGAAAATGTATATATACACAAAGGAATACTATTCAGCCATTAAAAAAAAATGAAATCTTGTTATTTGGGACAACATGGATAAACCTGGAGGACATAATGTGAAGTGAAATAAGCCAGACACAGAGAGACAAATACTGCATGATTTTACGCATACGTGGAATCTTAAAAAACAAAAGTTGATATTGGCTGGGCGCAGTGGCTCACGCCTGTAATCCCAGCACTTTGGGAGGCCAAGGCAGGTGGATCACGAGGTCAGGATATCGAGACCATCCTGGGCTAACACAGTGAAACCCCATCTCTACTAAAAATACAAAAAAAAAAAAAAAAAAAAAAATTAACTGGGCGTGGTGGCAGGCGCCTGTAGTCCCAGCGACTTCGGAGGCTGAGGCAGGAGAATGGCGAACCCGGGAGGCAGAACTTGCAGTGAGCCGAGATCGCGCCACTGCACTTTAGCCTGGGCGACAGAGCAAAACTGTCAAAAACAAAACAAAACAAAAAAAGTCGATATCATAGGAGAGAACAGAACAATGATTACCAGAGACTAGGGAGGGGAAAGGAGAGGAAAGGATGGAAAGCTGGTCAATGGGTACATAGTTACACTTAGATAGGAGCAGTAAGTTCCTATTCTGATGCACAGTAAGGTGATGGTTAACAATAAGGCATTCTAGGCCAGGTGTCGTGGCTCATGCCTATAATCCCAGCACTTTGGTAGGCCGAGGCAGGTAGATTACCTGAGGTCAGGAGTTTGAGACTAGCCTGGCCAACATGGTGAAACCTCACCTCTACTAAAAATACAAAATTAGCCGGATGTGGTGGCACACGCCTGTAGTCCCAGTTACTCTGGAGGCTGAGACAGGAGAATCGCTTGAACCCATGAGGCAGAGATTGCCGTGAGCTGAGATCACGCCACTGCACTCCACGCTGGGCAAGACAGAGCGAGACTCCGTCTCAAAAAAAAAAAAAAGGCATTCTATATTACAAAAGAACTAGAGAGACTTTTGAATATTCTCATCAGAAATAAATAAATGCATGAGATGATGGATATGCTAACTGCCCTGATTTGATTATTATACAACATATATGTATCAAAACATCAAGTTGTACCCCACAAATATATACAATGACATGTCAGTAAAAAAAAATAATAATAATAATAAAGTAAGAAATGTGCTAGATGGGCCTGTACTGACACAGGACAACATCTGAGATAAACTGGCAACTGAAAAACAGAGGTTGCAAAACAACACGTAAAATAAAACCCAGTTCCTGTGGGGAAAGATAGCAGACATATGGAAAAAAAATCTGAAAAAACATGTATCAACCCTGTCAACTGTGGTTCTTTGTGAGTAAGGGGAACTTTCGTTTTCTAAGTCTATATTTTTTCAATGGTTGAAGTTTTCATAAACCCAAATCATTGTGCAATGCTTTTCGAAGGTAGCTGACACTGGCAGAAGTGCCCAGAAGGCACCCAGGGTGGGACTGAGCCAGTAAGTGCTGCAGGGGTGCGGGTGCGTGTGTGTGTGTGTGTGTGTGTGAGAGAGAGAGAGAGAGAAAGAGAGAGAGGATCACTATGGAGGGCTGGGCCCACATCCCCCACAACACCTAGCTCAGAAGAAACACTTAGCTAAAGAATGAATTCGGGGCCCTCAAAGATCAGACAGGTGAGACAGGGAGGTGGGAGGTGTCCTATGGTAGAAAAAGCAAAGAATGAGACGCGTGACCTTAAACCCAAGCTTTGCCACCTAACCCTGGGCAAGATCCTGCCTTTCTTCCGGCCTTCGTTTCCCCTGTGTAAAATAGAGGAGGGCCAGGACACTGTCCACAGCAATTCCCCCCGGCTGCAGCAGATGGCGCGCCCTGCCTATCTTCCTAGCAGCCTTGCGCGCTGCCCTAGTCACGTTCTGGCTCCTCCTTGGCTAACAGAATTCCCGGAAGTTCCAGAGGTGGCTCCTTCTGCAGGTCACGAAGGTTCACTCCTGCCCTCTCCCTCGGGGGAAACCGCTCAGTGCTTAAGGACAGGGAAATGGCTTATGATAACAGTAACAACAGAGGATAAAAATGATGCCGAAAATTCCTACAATAACGAAAGGTACCATGGCCCAGGTGCCTGTGTTTTCACACACATCACGCACGCAGTGGCCACAGCTGCCTTCTTGAGGTGAGTGAGGCCGGTATAAGCCACAGCTCAGAAGGGCCTCATTCCCACCTGAAACCTGCTGCTGTGGAAAGGGACAAACGCCGAGCAGGCCACACTGGCTCCCGGAGCCTCCGAGTCCTCAGCTCTTCCTCAGTGAGAATGTCAGCTCCACGGGAACAGGAATTTGGTCTGGATTTTTCCCATGTCCAGCTGAAACCTAATCCTGGCAGCTGAGCCAACAGGCTCTGGCTGCTCCATTTCCTGATTCTCATCTAGCACCTGGTAAAGAGCAGGCGCTCCATGCACACTCGCTGGATTTCACTCTCTGAAAGAGAGGGAGTTTGTACCTATCCCTCTTCTCCCCCGCTGTTCCCCTCCTCTGTGGGGAGGAGCAGCAGTTCCTTCTTGGACTGTTGAGAAGGGCCTCCGTGCACCGTGAAGTGCTGTGCAGGTGTTCTCGTACTAGGACCTGACACCATGGGATGGAGTTACAGGCTCCATCTGAAAGGCCAGCTTTGTGCTGGAACGTCTCCTGGGGCTTTGATCTCACAATGCCATCTGATGTTACAAGCTGCCCAGTGCAGGACACTGGGCCTCAGGACATGGAGACAGCAAATGCCACACTCAAAGACCAATCCTAGAAAACATCAACTAGGCCAACATGCTCTGGCTACTGTATACCCTCAGGGAGCAGCAACTCCAAAGATGGCTCTGGAGAGCTCTCCAACCCAAAGCACAAACACATAATTTAATTTTTCTCCCACATTTATATTCGTCACTCACCCTCTCATCTTTAAAGACAACAGCAAATGGGGAAATAAAGCATCCTCAGAGTTGGAAATCATGTCAGAAAAGGGTCATTCTCAAACCCTGTTAGAGTGTAAACTTCCAAGACCTCCTTGGGCAGTGACTTGACAGCGTGTATCCAGAAACCTCAACTTTTTACATATCTTTGAGCTACTAAATCAGTTTATAATAATCTATTCTAAGAAAATAATCCAAGATCTACATGAAGATAAATGTACACAAATGTTCATCATAGTATTATTATTATTATTTTTTTTGAGGCAGGGTCTCGCTGTGTCACGCAGACTGGAGTGCAGTGGTACAATCATGGCTCACTGCAGCCTCAACTTCCTAGGCTCAAGCGATCCTGTTGCCTCAGCCTCCTGAGTAGCTGGGACTATACCACGCCTGGCTCATTTTTTTTCAGAGATGGGAATCTCATTATGTTAACCAAGGTGGTCTCAAACTCGTGGTCTCAAACTCCTGGGCTCAAGTTATCCTCCTGCCTCGGACTTCCAAAATGTTGGGATTACAGGACTGAGCCACTGTGCCCGGCCCACAGTATTATTTATAATAGCAGGAAACTAAAGACACCAAAATGAGTTCCTAAATGGATGTGTCAAATGTCCTAAACGGACAATGGAGAATTATTAATATATACATACTTAACTAATTTATATCTAAATGAAATACCATTCAGGCATTAAAATGATGTTTGTGAATATTTTTTAAAGACATGGCAAAATGTTCACATATAGTTAAATGAAAAAGAATATCAGTGATATAATTACATACGTTAATATTTTTGTAAGTGATTTTAAAATCCATTATATTTCCTTTTTTATAGTGAACACATTCACTTAGTCTTAAAATTACTTAATTTTAGATTATGTGTAAATGTGGTCTAAAACTCAAAAGGTCCAAAAGGACAGAGATAAGACCTTAATCTCCCTCCCATCTGATCCAGACACCCTCCCCAAGGCAAGCACGTTTTGGTGTCCTTCCAGACAAAATCTATGCAATATACATGTTCCCTCTTTTTCTCCTTCCCTTCTTTTTTCCTTTATTTAAAACAAAATTTTATTTTCCATCTTGCATTTTTTTCATTTAAAAATGTGTCTTGACTTTGGGAGGCCGAGGTGAGTGGATCGCTTGAGGTCAGGAGTTCAAGACCAGCCTGGCCAACATGGTGAAACCCCATCTCTACTAAAAATACAAAAATGAGCTGGGTGTGGTGGTGCACACCTGTAGTCCCAGCTACTCAGGAGGCTGAGGCAGGAGAATTACTTGAACCCAGGCGGCAGAGGCTGCAGTGAGCTGCGACTGTGCCACTGCACTCCAGCCTGGGTGACACAGTGAGACTCTATTTAAAAAAAAATTATATATATATACACATACACATACACATACACATACACACACACACACACACACACACACACCCCCTTGGAAACAACTGTAGATCACTCTGAAGCCACTGCAGCACTGATTACATCAACACACTGAAAACAAACCCAAAGTAATAACTAAATTGTTCCTTTTATTGTCCGCATGATACTCTGTTGTCTCACTGTTGTAGACTGATTTAATTACCTCCCTATTGATGGACCTGAGGGTTGTTTCCATAAAAGTGGAATTGCCACCTCAAAGGATCTGTGACTTTTTTATTATAATAGGTACTGCCAAATTCTCCCCACAGAAGTTAGTTCCTATCTCTCAGTCCGTTTTGTGCTGCTACAACAAAATATCTGAGCCTCAGTACTTTCTTTTTTTTTTTTTGAGACGGAGTCTCGCTCTGTTGCCCAGGCTGGAGTGCAGTGGCGCGATCTCTGCTCACTGCAAGCTCTGCCTCCTAGGTTCACGCCATTCTCCTGCCTCAGCCTCCCGAGTAGCTGGGACTACAGGCGCCCGCCACCACGCCCGGCTAATTTTTTGTATTTTTAGTAGAGACAGGGTTTCACTGTGTTAGCCAGGATGGTCTCGATCTCCTGATCTCGTGATCCACCCACCTCGGCCTCCCAAAGTGCTGGGATTACAGGCGTGAGCCACCGCGCCCGGCCAAGTCTCAGTAATTTCTAAAGAACAGAAATTTATTTCACACAGTTCTGGAAGCTGGGAAGTCCAAGATCAAGGCGCCAGCCTGTGGTGAGGCCTGCTCTCTGCTTCCAAGAAGGCACCTTAAACACTGTGTTCTCACAGGGCAACTGGCAGAAAGGCAAAAAGGGGCAAACTCACTCCCTCAAGCCCATTTATTTGTTATTTATTTATTCGATGGAGTCACATTCTGATGCCCATGCTAGAATGCAGTGGCATGGTCACTACAACCTCCTCCTCCTGGATTCAAGGGATTCTCCTGCCTCAGCCTCCCAAATAGCTGGGATTACAGGTGTGCACCACCACACCCAGCTAATTTTTGTATTTTTAGGAGAGATGAGGTTTCATCATGTCGGCCAGGCTGGTCTTGAACTCCTGACTTCGGGTGATCCGGCGGCCTCAGCCTCCCAAAGTGCCGGGATTACAAGCATGAGCCACCGTGCCTGGCCTCAAGCCCTTTTATAAAAGGTGCCTAATCCCATTCACAAGGAAGGAGACCACATGACCTCATCACCTCTTAAAGGCCCTACCTCTTAATACTATCACATTGGTATTTTGGAGGGAACACATTCAAACCATAGCAATTCCCAGTAGGTATATCAGATGAGCACTTTGCTTCACCACAGTCTTCTTAATGCTGTTTTGTTCCTAATCTAAAAAGTGGTTTTAAAACCAGTGCCTGATTGTTTTAGTTCCTACTGCTCCTAGGAGTGAACCTGAGCATCTTCCCATATGCATCTCCTTTTCTGTTTACTGTTTCTTCAAATCCTTTTGCCCATTTCTAATGGATTTTAGGTTTTTTTCTTATTGATTTGTAGGAGTTCTTAATATATTAAGGCAATTAGTCTTTTGTCTAATTAGGAGCTACTAGTATTTTTTACTTGTCATTTGTACTTTGACTTTATTTTCGGCACTTCTCCCTACACACATATTTTTTATATTCGTTAGTAAAATTGATATTTATTTTATGGTTTCTGGGCTTTGGAACATAATTAGAAATGTCTTCCCCACTCTAAGATTAGTAAAGAAATCCCTTGTTTATTTTTGGTACTTTGTTTTTTGAGACAGGGTCTGGAGTCACCCAGGCTGGAATGCAGTGGTGCCAGCTTAGCTCACAGCAACCTTGAACTCCTGGGCTCAAGGGATCCTCCTAGCTTAGCTTCCTGAGTAGCTGGGACGGGACTACAGGTGCATGCTAAAGTGCCCAGCCAATTCCTTTTTTTTGTTTTTCTTTTTAAGAGATGGGGTCTCACTATGTTGCCCAGGCTGGTTCTGAACTCCTGGGCTCAAGTGATATTCCTGCCTGAGCCTCCCAAACTACTGGGATTACAGGTGTGAGCCACCACGCCTGGCCTCTAGTACTTTTATGGCTTCCCTTTTCATATTTAAATCTTTGATTGATCTAGAATTTATCTGTAATAAGGTATGAGTTAGAGAGCCACCTTAATTTTTTCTACCTATCTCAAATCATTTGTGGAGTAATCCATCATTTCCTCATTGATGTGAAAAGCTACCATTGTTACATACAAAACTGTCTATTGGGGTCTGTTTCTGAATCTTTTAATCTCTCCAGCTGATGTGTCTACTCATGTACTAGTATCATGTTTTCTATTACATTAGCTTTAAATTAAAAAAATAACTGTAGAATGGTTGCCTTCTCATAGATAGCTCAAATCTTTTTTGACTTTAGATTTTTTTCTCTGGCTGTTTTTGCTGGTCTATGTTTTCTAATGAACTAAAGATTCATTTAACTTGTCCCCCAATTTCTCTTGTATTTATCAGGACTGCACTAAATATATACAGTAATATCTGGTACCTGAATGTAGACAGAAATCACATTTTTATGATACTGAGTCTTCTTTCTTTCACAGTTCCTCTCCCACGAGGTCAGGCACTCAGATTTCCCTTTTGCTCCTCTGTGTACTCCAAAGGGCTGGCCCAGAGCCTGGCATATGCTGGTGCTTGACTCTTACTTGCAGAATGAATGATGAATTATTGCATGAGTTCTACTTCTGATGTGCAAGGTAAGTGCCTTCCACACATTCTCTCATGTAACCCTAAACACAATGAGTAGGCACTATTCTAATCCTCATCTTAGAAATGAGGAAACTGAGGCTCAGGCAGTAAAGCAACTGCCTTCAACTTCTTAGAATGCTCTTATACAGTCTCCTAGTCCAACACCTTGACTACTTGTATACTCCCTTAGTTCCATCCTTTACCGTCTTCTAATGTTTCTCTAATTGTTCCACACATCTCATTCTCTCTCATGACATTATCTTCCATTCATTTCAATGTCGATCCTCTCACTGCTGAGCTGCAGACATCTAGATGAATCCTCCCGGAGGATATCAACAAAATTATGCTCTCCCTCCTCCAGGACTCTCTCTCATTCATTCTCTTAGTCAGGAGCCACCTCCACAATCAATTATGCAAGTCAAAAACCTATTACCCGTAACACATGCCTGACTTCTTCCTCTCTTTAAGAAGGCATCCTGCACCTTAAAGCTCAATTACCCAGGTTCAATTATTTTCTCTCTTCAGGTCCATCCTCCCATTTTCTCCACGCAGTAATCATGGCCTCAGTTAGGCTTCATCATCTCTATCCACTCGATTACAACCTTCCCCAACTGGTTCTTCTGTCCCCAGTCTTCTCACTTATTCCTCATCCCCCACCCCCAATTCATCCTCAAGCCCTCTGTCCTCTACTTCAAGAGGGACATTCCCCAACATCAGCTGGCTCATCCTCATGCTCAGCTCAGGAACCTTCAATGATTAAAAAGAAGCATTTAGATCCATTTATGTATACTGGCATGGAAGGATGTTCTCAATATATGATTGCTAATATGCCCTAACACATGGGTCTACAGTCTTCTCTCCTGATTTCTGAGTCTTCACTTCCAACAGTCCATGACCTATCTCCAGCAGGGAGACAGCTTTGATTCATTCAGGACCATCACAGGGCAAATACCTTTTCAATTAATGAAAAGTTGTTGTAGAATCTAACCGAAAGACATCCCAGAGCTCATCTAGACAAGCCTCTCATCAACAGCTGCAGAAACGGAGGCTCAGAAAGGGCAAGGGACTTGCCTAGGGTTCTTGATCTAGCGGTCTTAACTCCTGGTCCAGAGCTCTTCTCCCCACATCACACGGCCCCCTTGGGAGTCCCTGATGACATTACAAATCTCTGAGGGGAATGGGTGGCAGGGCAGAGGGCATCTAGGGTGCTCGTCCAGCCCAGCTTTGCTGTTGACCAGCTGTGAGGCCGTGCACAAGTCCCCTCACCTCAGCAAAGTGGGGCTAACAGTCACACCCTGCAGTGCAGGGGGCTGTTATGAAGATTCAATAATATGGTGATGCAAAAAGTGTAGTAAGTGACGGGGAATGTAAGCGGAATTCAATTAATAAATGATTAGGATGGTTCATTTGGAGGCTGAGTTAGTAAAACCTGCCTTTGGATGTTTCATTCAGCTCCTTTATTTTTACTCTGTTTAATGGTGCTACAGAAGATTAAAACTTCCTTCTCTGGTGCTTTATGGTGTTGCGTGGTAAGAATATAAATTCCCCAGAAGTGGTGACCCTGACTGGTGTGATTACTGTTATATGTCCAGAAGGCCCTGCACATACTTGAAGCTCAATGAATAGTTGATGAACGAGTTAATAATAGAAGATGTTCTAGATTACAGGGAAAGAAGAGCAAAGAATGTGCGGCCCTGCATCATAACAGTGGCTGAAGATCTCGTTCAATACCCGTGCAGTAGGGTGACCCCTGAAGAGTCCCCTTCTCTCTCTCAGCTTCCTTTCCCACCATCTAAATAACAAAATTTGAAATATGATCTCCAAGTCTTTTTTTTTTTTTTTTTTGAGACGGAGTTTCGCTCTGTCGCCCAGGCTGGAGTGCTGTGGCCGGATCTCAGCTCACTGCAAGCTCCGCCTCCCGGGTTCACGCCATTCTCCTGCCTCAGCCTCCGGAGTAGCTGGGACTACAGGCGCCCGCCACCTCGCCCGGCTAGTTTATTTTGTATTTTTTAGTAGAGACGGGGTTTCACCGTGTTAGCCAGGATGGTCTCGATCTCCCGACCTCGTGATCCGCCCGTCTCGGCCTCCCAAAGTGCTGGGATTACAAGCTTGAGCCACCGCGCCCGGCCGATCTCCAAGTCTTCCAGGCTTTTTTTTTTTTTTTTTGAGATGGGGTCTTACTCTGTCGCCCAGGTTGGAGTGCAGTGGCATGATCTCCGCTTACTGCAATCTCCGCCTCCCTGGTTCAAGTGCTTCTCCTGCCTCAGCCTCCCAAGCAGCTGGGATTACAAGCATGCACCACCACACCCAGCTAATTTTCTTTCTTTTTTTTTTTTTTTTGAGACAGAGTCTCGCTTAGTCGCCCAGGCTGGAGTGCAGTGGCGCGATCTCGGCTCGCTGCAAGCTCCGCCTCCTGGGTTCACGCCATTCTCCTGCCTCAGCCTCCCGAGTAGCTGGGACTACAGGCGCCCGCCACCTCGCCCGGCTAATTTTTTGCATTTTTAGTAGAGACGGGGTTTCACCATGTTAGCCAGGATGGTCTCGATCTCCTGACCTCGTGATCCGCCCGCCTCGGCCTCCCAAAGTGCTGGGATTACAGGCGTGAGCCACCGTGCCCGGCCCCGGCTAATTTTCTTTTTGTATTTTTAATAGAGATGGGGTTTCACCATGTTGGCCAGGTTAATCTTGAACTCCTGACCTCAAGTGATCCACCTGCCTCGGCCTCCCAAAGTGTTGAGATTATAGGCATGAGTCATTGCATCTGGTCTCTAAGTCTTCCAGTCTTGATATTTCATTTATTCATTCAATGTACTGAGCAACTTCTATATGCCAGGCACTGTGCCAGGCACAGGGTATATACTGGAAACTAAAAAAGATATTTACAATGTGTAAAGAGAAAAAGGCACTGAACAAGTCAATGGATCTATCATCACAGATTATGATATGAGCTATGGGAGAAGAGGACAGGGTTCTCTGCATGTGGATCATTCAGTTAACGGCTGCATGATCAGGAAAGGCCTCTCTGAGGAGGTGGTTTTTGCTGAAATCTACAGAAAAGTTGGATAGTGACCCAGAAAGCCAACAGGCAATTTGAGTCTAAAAACAATCTAGAATCTCTTAGCTCAGCCTGAGCCCTACGGGGTGCTAAAGAACGAAGCTCTTTCTTTTCCTCATCCTCAGGAGGTTTTGGTGTCTTATGGGATCTGGATGATTGCCAGACATGTGACTGACCTTGAATGCCCAGGACAAAGGGTGAAGCCCTTATACTCTGTCCCCAGACCTTTTGGGGCCCTGGGGTCAGAGGTTATGGTGCTTGCAGGTGCCTGCTCTGGGCATTTCCCCACAGGAAGCCACTTCTCCAGTGGGTTTGTAATACTTCCCCCAGCTTTGTAAACTGAAGAGGCCCCAGTATCTGCCAAGAGCTACATGATCTGTTCCAAGTCTGCAGCTATTAGTCCTCATTGCTCAGGCAGATTCCATTACAAGCTTCAAATTGTTTTCCAAATATACTAGAAAGGTCATTTCCTGTTTTGCTTTTTTTTTTCTTTTTCAAAAATTCAGTATTTGCAGAAAACACACAAAAAGCAAACAGACTTTTGCAGAAGACATGAAGCACAGAAGTGGGACTTGGTCTCATGGGAGAAGTTTTATCAGGGGTGGGCAAAATGTTCTCTAAGGCTTCTCTGAGGGACGAAAGGGCCGTGGAAACAGAAATGCCAGGGCCTATTGAACAGGCATTCATCAAATTCCAAGGGTAGCGGCTTCTCTCTGTGATGGAAAGCCAGAAAAGAGAGGCACTGAGGCCAACAGAAAACTCAGGGCCCCAAAATGAGAACATTCCACGAACCTGGGAAAAGGGAGGGCTGCTGGTTCTAGCCATGTGTGGCCTGCCCGGGACCGGCTGCAAAGCCCTACCCAGCGCCTTAGGGGCACATCCAGTACAAGGTCACCAGAGAGGAGCCTGATGCCTGCCTGGGCAGTGCCTGCTGCCATTCAAAGAGTGGCCCTGGGTGAGGCTTTGTTTGGAGGCAGAGAGGCCGGGCCTTGGTCTCTGCACCTGCCAGGCCTAGACCCAAGCAGGCCTGGATGCAGGCAGTGATAGGGAGGGAAGGGCAGGGTGCTGGGGTCAGACAAGGTCCTGAGTGACTTCTATGCTGCCTATCCCCAGGGACACCTTTCTGTCCTCCTCTTCCAACTCATTTCTTCTCGGACCACTCTCCTCATGGGACTTCCAGACACCACACCCTTTGGGCCTCCCTCCAACCACTCCGCACAGGCACCTGCTACTGCCGGTACCTTTGTGTTAGGATGCCAGTCTCTTCTGTTTTCTCCCTAGGGGCTCTTATCCTTTCCCTGAAATAATCTACGTTGGTGACCCTCAAAGAGCCCCAACCCTCTCTTAAAAGTCTAGATTTGTGACAGCCTATTGAGCATGTTATTTGGCTATCCCACCAGCACTGCAAGCTTCAGACGGCAAGTTACCAGCCTGCTCGCCCTGGCCTTCCCAGCTGAGCAAGAGCACCACCATCTGCCCAGCTGGAAACCCGCAGCCACCCCTGACCTCCCGTCTTCTTCACCATCCATTGACAATTCTTTACCAAGTCCTGTCATTTCTTTTTTATGTTTTTGTAGAGACAGGGTCTCACAATGCTGCCCAGCCTAGTCTTAAATTCCTGGCCTCAAGCAATCCTCCCACCTTGGCCTCCCAAAGAGCTGGGATTACAGGCATGAGCAACAGTGCCCAGCCTAGTCCTTTTGTTTCTACCTGCAAAACAGAGCTTGAATCTGCTGACCTCGCTCCTCCACACGCACCACCCAGGCTCCAGGATGTCTCACCAGGACTCTCAGCAGAGACCCCGACCAGAGTCAGAGTCCTGTGTCTCTCTCATCCCTAGCCCAGGGTCTGCGTTCTATATGGCAGGCAGGGTAACGTTCTCAAAATGGAAATTGGGTCATTGGAATTTCCCTGCTTTGTTCAATCTCTGATGCTTTTCTATTTCACATCTAGTGAAATCCACACTCCTGATGCCAGCCCCTGAAGTCCTACAAGGATCTAGCCCTGCCTGCCTCTGCAGATGAGCCTTTGTCTCATTTCTGCTCTCTTCTTGGTCCATTTTGCTCTGGTCACACTGGGCCTCTCTTTAAATCCTCAAACCTCATTTAATTCCTGACCTCAAAGCCTTTACTAGACTATTTCCTCTGTGTACAACACTCTCTGTAACCCCGCTCCCTATAGAGCCTCCTAAGTGGATAAGTGGATTCCTGGCCTTGGTTTTCCAAATGTTCTTGCTCTAGGACCTGACATGGGCTCCTGTAGGGCACAAAGCCTCCTGAGTTCCTCCGCCCCCAACTACTGCATGTCAGGAAAGCCCTGGCAGAGCTGCCCGGAGGCTAATGCGGTGTGGTGGACGCCACAAGGATTTCAGAATCTCAGCTGTTGTCCCTATAGCAGCACATGGTGCTGGGCACCTCACTTGACTGCAGACACCCCTTCTATAAAATTGGAGGGCTTACACCTGCCTTAAAAAGTGGCTGCGGGGATTAATTGGAGCCAACAGTTATATTCTTTTTTTTTTTTTTTTTTTATTTTTTTTTTGAGATGGAGTCTTGCTCTGTCACTAGGCTGGAGTGGAGTGGCACAATCTTGGTTCACTGCAACCTCTGCCTCCCTCAAGCGATTCTCCTGCCTCAGCCTCCCAAGTAGCTGGGACTACAGGCGTGCACCACCACGTCCAGCTAATTTTTGTATTTTCAGTAGAGGTGGGGTTTCACCATGTTGGCCAGGATGGTCTCGATCTCTTGACCTCGTGATCCGCCCGCCTCAGCCTCCTAAAGTGCTGGGACTACAGGCTTGAGCCACGGTGCCCGGCCTGTTATACACTTCTTTCTTACTGCATGCCAGACTGTGCTAAGCATCTTACAAGCATTTAATTTTATAGTAACTCTATGACATAGAACATATAATTATCCTGTAGTACAAAAGAGGCAGCTGAAACTCAGCAAGGTTAAGGGGCTTGCCCAAGGCCATATACCCAAGGAGTGTGGAGCCAGATGGTGCCTGTGCTATTAGGCTATAAAGCAGGGGAGTGAATTAGTATCATGCCTGGCATGTAGTATGGGTTTACTGAAAAGTACCCATTCCCTTTTCCGACCTTCTTTTTCCCCTGTCCCCAGCTTCATAACAAGGCATTTCTGAAGGAAGAGGAAGAAAGTAAGCAAGTCCCTGGAAAACGTTCTACAAGGCTGTCTAAAACATACACCGAGATGGTTTTACCCATGCTTATGCAACCTCCTGTTTTGGATATTCAGCTGGATACAAACCTTCAGAATCTTTTCAGTGATGCTGGGTTGATTCTCTTGATTCTACCACCACATTCTACTCTTTGGTATTTAACTTCACAGCAACAGTAAAAATAATTATTTTGGGGCATGAATTTTTTAAAACGCTTACCTCCTCAGCAGCTACATCCTCCTGGCAGGGTGGTGTTACTAGTTCATGTAGGGCCAGGGCTAGGGACTGGAATTGTGACACAAACTCTCTTCAACCCATGAAAGTCTGTGCTTCCAGGAGGTCTCTGGAAAGCTGAAGAACAGTCCAGCTGCATCACTGCTTGGTGGCCGGGCATGCTGGGTCCTCCCCAGGCCTCCTGCTGTGTCTGTATTATCAAACTTGCTGAGGCTCAGCTACACAGCAAGGTTCCCAGAGAGTGGCAGTCTCTATCTTACTGTGAGGGGACAGGAAGGAAGGGAAAGTGAGATCACTTCCTGGCAGCCCTGCCTAAGGCCTAGGGGCTGGGCCACACTCCAGGTCTGCCCATGCCAGGCTGGGCACCTCTGGACAAGGCTCTTCCCCTCAAACCTCAGGAGTCTCAAGTGTGGAATGAAGGGGGAAACTGGGTATCTCTGTGGTGGTTCTGAAACAGGTCTGCAAATTATCTGACGTTCCTCTTCTCAGGAGGTAGAGTTTAATTTCAATTTCCCCAAATGAGCTGGCCTTAGTGACCTCTAACAAATAGAATGCAACAAAAATGATTTTGTGTCACCTCCAAGATGAGGCTATAAAGGGTTACATAGCTTTCACCTGGCTCTCTCTGGGGACACCTGCCTCTAGAGCTTTGAGCTGCATATGGGAAATCTCAGGTGGCCATGCCGTGAGGAAGCCCAAACAGGCTTATGAAGTAACCACAGGGCAGAGGTCCTGAGACGGCTTGGAAAGAGCAGCAGCCGGCCAGCATCCAGTGGTGCCAGCCCCAAGCTGCTCCAGTTCCAGTCACCATCTAACTGCAACTGCATAAAAGATCGAAGCCAGAACTGCCCAGCCAAGCTGTTCCCAAATTCCTGACCCACAGGAACCATGAGATATAAGAAACTATTGCTGCTGTTTTAAACCATTGAGTAACAGGGGTGATGGATTACTCAGGAGTGGATAACCGAAGCAATCTCTAACATTACTTCTAGCTCGGGGGTAAGGGAGGTAAGAGACTTCTAGCTCTGCAGGAAGGGCAGGAAAGCAAGGAAGTCCTTGGAAAACTGCCCATCCCTTTACAGGAGGATGGAGACTGCCACTCTCTGAGAACCGTGCTGTGTATCTGAGCCTGGGCAAGTTTAGATCATACATCCACAGCAGGAGGCCCGGGGAGGACCCAGCATGCCCGGCCACCAAGCAGTGATGCAGCTGGACTGTTCTGCTGCTTTCCAGAGACCTCCGTGGAAGCACAGACTTTCATGGGTTGAAGAGAGTTTGTGTCAATCTAGTTCCTCTAGAATTCTATAAAATGCATCTCCAAAATACACTGTGGAGAATGAAAAGAAGCAAGAGATTATCTCTATAGTATTCATCCATTCCTTCAGAAAAATTTTACTGATCCCTCAGTGTATACTGGGCTTGGGACTAGATGCCACAGATACAAAAAGAGTAAGATACCATTGTACACGTGAGGGAAGTCCATGGTCTAGCTAGGGAGCTCAGTTCATAAACCCGCAATTTTTAACTAGTGGTAGTAAGGGGGCACAAATCACAATTACCAGAATCACTAGAGGACAGTTTCTAATAGTAATTCTAATAAAGCCAGGTGGGGGGACCTGGTGGGGGATTATTATTATTCTAATAATGCTGGGTGGGGGGACCGAGGGTGTGCTCTCTAGCTAATGATCACTGTCCTCATCAGCTGCTGTTACTGATGGTTGGGTATCACAGTCCACACACATGATGAGAGAGAGGAGTTTAGAAACCACTTCTGTTTACACATCTAAGTATGCCAGGCAGAGGGCACAGCATGCAAGAGGCAAGGGGAGCCTGCTGACCAGAAAGACCAGTAGAGACTGTGGGGCTGGGGAGCGGTGAGAGGGAGAGGAGGTGAGTGGAATTACAGTCACTGGGGCCTTTCAGGGTCTTGAGGGCCAAGAGCAGACTTTGAATTTTGTTCTGACTTTGATTTTACCCTTAATATGTGAATGCTTCCCTTCCATGCCAATATTCAGAGGCTTCTCACTAGTGGAGGGTGAGTGAAGCCCTTCAGACAGTGAGGGAGTCTCTTCACACACTGCTCAGACACTGCACTGTGTGTCCATGGCCACTGCCAGCAGTGGCTGGGGCCCTGCTGCCTCCGGCTGCAGGAAGGTTGTCCTTCCATCCTTCCTGCCTCCTGACAGAAGTAGGGTTCTGAACCCAGAACTCGCTACATAGGTAAATACTGGTTGAACAACAGCCTCCCTTGGAACCTGGAAGAGCAACATGTTTGCAAGCCAGGGACCATCACTACTTGAGCAGACTGTAGATGTCATCCGTACCTCTGGCCCACATTATCATAGTTTACACAAGGTTCCTAAGCCCTTGGTTGTTCAGTATTCCAGGCCTCGACCCCACACCTCCAGATACTGAGTCTTCATGGGACTGCCAGCCCCCTGTGAACAGTCCTGTGTAACTCCTGATGGCCCATGGCATAGGCCCCTTAGCCTAAGTCCCCCTTCCTCTTCCCTGACCCACTAGAAGAGATGAAGTTTCCTTGTCTGCCACCTGCAGCACCTTGACTTCTTCCTAATAATAACCACAGTCGAAATTCATTCAACAGTCATTCAACAAATACACACAGAAATGTCCCGTGAGCCAGGCATGATGCTGATACATTTGCTCATTATCTGCCGTTCCAACTGATTCCAAGAGGGTAGGTACCCTGCCTTTCTTGTTTGTCACTGTATCTTCGAAATACAGCACAGCTCCTGACATACAGATTTTAATCACTCAGTGACTAAATAACCACCTGAGTCCTGGCTCCTGACCAAATAAATAATAACAATGATAAGAGTAAAACAAAACAAAAATGTATTTAAAATTAATTTATTTAAAATTTAATAAAAAAATAGCTACCACTTATGGGGTGAATACACTATGTTCAAACATGCTGGCATGTCTGGGGTGCTGAGCGTGCATTTTCATGGTTATACTTGGGGCATCCCACAGCATGGTTGTACTTTTACAGCATAAAAAATACTTGGGGCGCTGGATGTGGTGGCTCACGCCTGTAATCCCAGCACTTTGGCAGGCTGAGGCGGGCGGATCATGAGGTCAGGCGTTCGAGACCAGCTTGACCAACATGATGAAACCCCATCTCTACTAAAAATACAAAAATTAGCTGGGCGTGGTGGTGCACACCTGTAATCCCTGTTACTCAGGAGGCTGAGGCAGAAGAATTGCTTGAACCCGGGAGGTAGAGGTTGCAGTGAGCCGAGATCACGCCACTGTACCCCAGCCTGGGCAACAGAGCGAAACTCCATCTCAATTAAAAAAAAAAAAAAAAAAAAAGTACTTGGGGCATCCCAAAGGACAGCTGTACATTTACAGTTATAATTGTGAACGTCAGCAATATTTGATACTGTATCCCAGTTCATGCCTAAGCAGAAACACTAGAGGCCTGGTGTGCTCTCAAGATGCTGGCATCCGAGAGGCTGGTGGCCAAGGGAGCACAGTGGCCCACAACACTTTGGGTTCTCTCTAGACCAGTGTTCTTAAACTTTAAGGGTCACAGACACATTTGAGAGTTTGAGGGAAGCTACGGATACTTTGCCCAGAAAAGGATATATTCTCTGCGTGTGTGTGTGTAACCATACCTATGATTACAGGGGGCTCTTAAAGCCCTAACGCCTACCCATAAGCCCTAGCTAAAAACCCCAGCTCTCGACATCACATAAACCTGCATTCTTAAGGTCTGGAGGCTCTGGACCTCAACTCTCCCAGCACAGCTGGAACAGAAGCCTTCCTAAAATGGCCTTGGCCAGAAAAACAGTCCTGGGAGCCGACTGCTGCATCCTAGTCACTGCAGACATCTGTAACCAGGGGATTCCCAGGGGCCCTGAGTCAGAACACGTCACAAGATGGGTGGCTTGGAAGGTTGCTATGGCAAGGCCCTGAAGCCTTGCTGATAAGCAGCTGAATAGTTCCAACCTCAAGGCAGCTTCCCTCCAGATGAGACCCTTGCTATGACAACAGTGAAAAGGACTCTTAAGAGAGGTGCTGGAGGCAGAGCAGAGGCCAAAAGAGGGAATTCAAAGGAGCTGGAAATCCCCCAGACTCCCAGGACTACTAGTACCTGGAGAAATAAAGGCTGGATTCTCTGCCCCAATTGCAATGAGACAGAGCTGAAAGGGGGTGAGGGGTGGGAATAGGGGAGGCAAGTAAGCTATGGATCAGAGCCTGTATGAATCGGGGCTCCACCAATTGCTAGCTGTATAATGCTGAGAAAAATCACTTAACATCTCTGAGCCTCAGTTTCTTCTTTTGTAAAACAGAGATATCAACCCCCAACCCTTAGGGTTGTTGTGAAATTAAAGGAAATTCATGCGTAATTTTTTTGAGTCCTTTCCTCCTAGGAATCTGAAAAGGTAAGGAATGAAGGAAGTATAGGATGATAGTTGAGAGCTCACTTTAGTCTCAGACGAAACCTGTTAGGCAAAATTCCTGACCTCTCTGGACCTCAGGTTCTTCAACTGTGAAACGGGGACAATGATACTTTATAAGGTTCTACTGGGATTGGAAATAATGGATGTATAATGCCTGGCTCACATGACAAGATGCTCAATAAAAGGTGGTGGTTACTATTATCAGAAAGGCAAAGCTAAATTCAAGAAGTCGTTTTGGTGTAGCTGAAAAAATAGAAGATGTGGAACTAAAAAAAGCTCGAGTGAAATCTTGGTTATGCAACTTTCCAGCTCTGGTACATAGGCTAAATGATGTAATCTCCAAAGGCCTCAGTTTCCTCTTTGGTAAAACATGGATAATAACAGAAACTACCTAATTAGACACTGGATATAAAGGTTTAGCCCAGCATTGGCACAAGAGCACTCATCCATATGCTATAAACCATATTCTTTGAGTTTACACAACAGCTCAGGGTATGACTGATGGCTTCCTGTGACCTGGGCAGATTCTTTAAATTGTTTTCAGTTTTATTAAGGTATAAGTGACAAATACAAATTTTACATATTCACACTGTGACATGATTATCACAATCGAGCTAATTAACATATCCACCACCTCACACAGTTACTTTTTGTGGTGAGAACACTTAAGATATACTCTCTTAGCAAATTTCAAGTATAAAATACCGTATTATTAACTGTAATCATGCTGTACATTAGGTCTCCAAAATTTATTCATCTTATAACTGCAAGTTTGTACCCTTTGATCAACATCTCCCCATTTCCCCAACAACCCTTCTACTCTCTCTGGAAAGCACCCTTCTACTCTCTCTGAGTTCAACTCTTTTAGATTCCACATATAACTGAGATCCTGCAGTATTGTCTTTCCGTGTCTGCCTTATTTCACTTAGCAGAATGTCCTCCACATTCAACCATGTTTTTGCAAATGTCAAGATTTTCTTGTTTAAGGTTAAATAATATTCCTGTGTGTGTGTGTGTGTGTGTGTGTGTATGCGTGTATGTGTGTGTTGATTACTATAGCATTATAATTTTTTTTTTTTGAGACATGATCTCACTCTGTCAGCCAGGCTGGAGTACAGTGGCATGATCACGGCTCACTGCAGCCTCAATGCGATGCTTGGGCTCAAGTGATCCTCCCACCTTAGCCTCCTGAGTAGCTGGGACTACAGGTGCATGCCACCATGCCCAGCTAATTTTGGATTTTGTTTTTATAGAAACAGGGTTTCACTATGTTGCCCAGGTTGGTCTCGAACTCCTAAGTTTAAGCAATCCTCCTGCCTCAGCCTGCCAAACTGCTGGAATTACAGGTGTGAGTCACCATGTCCAGTCTATAATATTTGAAATCAGGTTGTGTGATACCTCCAACTTAGATCTTCTTGCTCAAGATTGCCTTAGTCATTTGGGGTCTTTCATGGTTCCACAGGAATTTTAGGATTATTTGTTCTATTTCTGTAAGCAATGCCATTGGAATTTTGATAGGAATGGAATTAATTCTGTAGATCGCTTTGGGTAGTATGGACGTTTTGACAATATTGATTCTACTGGGCAGATTCTTTAAATGGCTTGGTGTGGACATAGCCTCAACTCTTTCCAGAACTAGGCATTAGAGATCTTGTTCAGCCAGGCAGGATTCTCATTTTTTACTCTGTCCACTGGCTTCACTGGCTCCTCTCAAAGGAGTTTTCCTCATGGCCAGGAGACAGGGAGTGACTTCAGTGTCCATGGCAAACCAGATTAGGGGGTGCCGGCAGAAGGAATAACTATGTGCTTCCCTGGGGGCATGGCCTGCCCTCCTTGCTGAGGTGCAAAGCCAAGTAGCCTGGGAGATGAGCAGGCACACTCCTAGCTGCCAAGCAGTTTGCCCAAATGGTGGGAAGGCAGCTGCCCTGTTTAATGCACCTGGGGAAAAGGACTGATTGAGAAAAGTGCTAAATGGATGTGCTGGCCCCAGGATTCAGTTCTGGACCATGTTTTGGTTGTCTGAGGGCTCTGTACAGGATTTTCAAGGTTTGTAAGAGAATAGCTGTCCCTTGATTCCTCTGCATCCTCTGCACTGTCTGAAAGATCTGAAGGAGCACTGCAGAATGGCAGGCACTACACACAGAAGTCAGAGAGCATGGACTCAAGACTCCAACCCTTCTCCTTCTTCCTAATTGTGTCACTACCAGCAAACAGTTCCACCTCTTTGAGTCTCAGTTTCCTCATCTATCAAATGGAGATAATATATATGTACTTCATAAGATCAAACTAAATGAGGGTGAGAAGGATGTAAGTGCTTATCACGCCTGGCACATGGCTTAAGTAATAGTTTTAGCAGCTTTGCCCAAGCACTCTTTTGTCTGTGGGTGTGGCCCAGCACATACCTGGCCTTCAGTCTGTGTTTGCTCCCTCCCCTCTGTAGACTGGTCCTTCTTGGCTGCAGGGAGAGAGAGCTGTGAGACTGATCCTGAGGCTAGGGCTTCTTCACTACTTTCATCCCAGGGGATAAGCTGCAGTGACAGGATGCACTTAATATGTGCTTGAGGATTTCAACAAATCCTTACATGGCAAACAAAACAGAGTCTCTGGAAGCCCTAGCTGGGCATGTAAAATATCTATGATATTTTGAGATATCCTGATGATATCTCATGAGATGAGAGAAAAGAAGAGTAATACTTATTATCTTCATTTAATAGATAAGGAAGCTGAAGCTCACAGGTGTGAAGTGACTTGTCTAAGGCCACCTGTACACTCTGCTTTACACTGGGTGCCCCCTCCCACCCACCCAGCACCACTCCTCTTCTCTCCCCAAGGAGGCTATCTTATCTCAGACTTCGGGCTCTGTCCTCTGACTTCTTGAAGGTCCGAGGGAAGGAGAAGCACAGGCACTAAGAAGAGAGTGGGCCAGGCACAGTGCGGAACTCTCTCAGTCCCTTACCCAAACTGGGGCTAGACAGTCTCCTTCCTAAGCCTGACTCACAATTCTTCCCTGCTTAAAACCCTCCAGTGACTTTCCATTCAGAGCCATCAGGATACAGTTCTGATTCATTCATGGCCACCTCCAGACTCAACTCCAGCCAGGGCACCCCCTCTGCACTGTGTTCAGCCCATGGAATTTCCATGGAGTGCTGCACCCTCTAAGCCTCCAGGCCTTCGCCGTGCTTCTCCGCAAGCCCCCAGCCTCTCCCTGTCCACTCTTCTCCAAGTCATCTCCTGCATACCTTTCAAGCCTCAGCACCCTCCGCCCACTAGCCCTCTGGACCTACCACAGACTACTGCTACTAGTCTATTGTCAGCCATACCCATAAGCTTCCTGAGGGCAAGGACTGTGCCACTTCTGCTTTGTTATCTGGTGTCCAATTTATAGAAGATGCTCCATAAATATCTGCTAAATTAATGTAAAAATGAAAAAACTTTTCCTGGCTGAGGCAGGAGTATAAACTGAGCTGCACCAGACACAGCTGCACTGTGCCCCTACAGTGCTGAAGAGAGAGAAAATCACAAGACCTTCTCTCTCTCATGCAGCTTTCAGTTCTCACACCATCCTTAGCTTATGGACAGACGCACAGTGGATTCCGCAAGCTCTTCAGAGCAAAGCGCTCATCCCCAGGCTCTTTAGCCTCCTTATGAAAATTCCAGCTATGGAGAAGGTCCAGGTGGGTATAGGCCAATCCAGAATAGCCTTCAATTCTGATACCTTAACAACTACATCCATGGATGCCGATAGATGCCCGGTGGGTAAAAAGATCTCTGTGGACCCAGTACTTCCAACTTGACAATTCAAAGAAATTCACCAGATTTGTTGATAAATACTGCTGCTTTAGGTAAAAAGTCAATTATTATGCTACCCTGAGTTTAAAATTATTAACTTATGCCAGAAACATTTAGACATCATAAACTATGGACATTGACCCAAGGTGGCCATACTGCCAGGCGGGCCACTTGTGCTCTGTGAATGGCAATTTGTTCTCAGCTGGAGGAACTGCATCTTCATCCCCTCTCACCAGACTACTGGGCCGAACCCATTTCTTTGGGTTAGGTTTTGCCTGCTTTTGCTCCTCTATTACAGCATTAAAATGAAAATTCCCATAATGTGCCCCGGTCTTTGTGAAAACAGCTTTACAGAAAACTCTTGGCGGAGAAGAAAGCTGGCACCAGGCCCAACATTGCTAATAACTCCTGTGTATGATTGCACCTGCTTAAGTACATGGCCGGGAAACCCATCCCCTCTTAAGCCACCAGAGGTAAACTGTCTTTCTGATGCTATTACAAAAAACTGCCTGAAAATGGAATCTTGACTGTGAAATTGCAGCGTGATGTTATGTATATAACTTTTGAAAAGAGCCATCCTGTTTTTTCTTCATAGGGTCAAAATCTCCCACTAATTTCATTTGGAACTTATGTATTTTCTTCCTTCGGCCAGAAATAAAGATATTCAGGCAAAAATGTGTGCTGCTCTGGCAGTAGAGTATGAACAGCATCACTACCTACCTGGTTTAATTTCTTTTTCCTGCTTGCATCTCTTCAGATTTTCCACTGTTGACTAATCAGTATGGGAATTCTAAGGAACCAGAAGAAAAGCAAAAATTAGAGCTATACATACTCTGGGATTATAAATTGAAACAATCTTTTGGGAAGACAAGTTGACAATACCTATTAACATGTTAAATGTGCACACATATCCTTTGGGGTGAAATTCCTGGACATGTCACATTCCTGAAATGTCCAGGAATTTATACTACAGATATATTTACCTAAGTAAAAAGATACTCAGTGAAACACTGTACAGTAGCAAAAGCAAGGGGGGGAAACAACTTAAATGTCTATTAACAGAAAAACAGTTAAATTATGGTGTATCAATACCATGAGAAACTATACAGCTATTTCAAAGAATGAAGGAGATTTCATTGTACTGATATAGGAAAATGTACATGCTTGATTGTTAAAAAGTATATTGTGGCCGGGCGCGGTGGCTCAAGCCTGTAATCCCAGCACTTTGGGAGGCCGAGACGGGCGGATCACGAGGTCAGGAGATCGAGACCATCCTGGTTAATATGGTGAAACCCTGTCTCTACTAAAAAGTACAAAAAAAAACTAGCCGGGCAAGGTGGCGGGCGCCTGTAGTCCCAGCTACTTGGGAGGCTGAGGCAGGAGAATGGCGTGAACCCGGGAGGCAGAGCTTGTAGTGAGCTGAGATCTGGCCACTGCACTCCAGCCTGGGCGATAGAGCGAAACTCCGTCTCAAAAAAAAAAAAAAAAAAAAAAAAAAAAAAAAAAACCAACCAAACAAACAAAAAACAACAACAACAAAAAACTGAAACAGAGTTAAGTAACTTGCCAAAGGCCACTAATAACTAGTAGAGCTGAGCTCCAAGCCTANAAAAAAAAAAAAAAAAAAAAAAAAAAAAAAAGTATATTGTAAAATTGCATATATTATCATTTTTTAATTTAAAAAAATATTTATTTTTTTTTTAAATTTTAAGAGACAAGGTCTCACTCTGTCCCCAGGCTGGAGTATACTAGTGCGATCATAGCTCACTGTAGCCTCAAACTCCTGGCCTCAAGCAATCATCCACCCTTAGCCTCCTGAGTAGCTGAGATTATAGGTGTGAACTACTGTGTCCAGCTCAAATGTGAACGTGATTATTTATGTTTAGAAAAAAGAAAAAAGTGCAGCATTTGTGTACATGCACATTTTTTAAAAGTATACATACTTTACACTTTAAACAATTTTCAGTATACATAGAAAAGGGCAAACTGCAACCAATGGTTCTCCCTGGGAAATTTCTCTCTTTCGAAAAAAATTCTTCTCTTTTGAGAAACTGTGAGAAAAGAAATGAAAGACTTTCACTTTGTACATTATCTATTTCTGTTTTGATTGAAAACTTTTAAAGAGGCGCGTAAAACTTTTAAAGAAGCATGTGTAACTTTCACATTCATTACACATGCTATGCAAAAAATTCCATATCTAGCTAACATATCAAGTGTGAGGGCAAAAGATATTTTCAAACAAAGACTGGGCAAGTTTCCCATTCACAGGCCCCAAGAATACTCTCCAATAGAAAGGAAACTGACTACAGAAAATAAGTGAGGTTTTTAGAATCAATAATGAGCAAAGGAAGGAATAATCCAGCACCCTTCTTTACTCCCTCTCCCTCCTTTACTCTTGGTATAACTGACTCCTCTTCTCAGTTTTTTTTTGAAATGGAGTCTCACTCTGTCACCCAGGCTAGAGTGCAACGGCACGATCTTGGCTCACTGCAACCTCTGCCTCCCAAGTTTAAGCGATTCTCCTGCCTCAGCCTCCCAAGTAGCTGGGACTACAGGCACGTGCCACCGCACCCGGCTAATTTTTGTATTTTTTTAGTAGAGACGGGGTTTCACCATGTTGGCCAGGCTGATCTTGAAATCCTGACCTCAGGTGATCCACCTGCCTCGACCTCCCAAAGTGTTGGGATTACAGGCATGAGCCACGGCGCCCAGCCCTCTTCTCAGTTTCAATAGCACCTTTTCAAGGAAGACCCCAGCCACACTCTCCTCTTTCACTCCCCCTGCTTATTGACTTCTTAAAGTCACCAGTTGTGCTTGTAACTTCATGCAGGTAAAGGCCATGCCTGTTTTATTTAACATCATCCACCTATCACCTTGCCCAGTGCCTGGCGGGTATTAGGTTCTCAAAAAATACTGGCTAAATACGTGAAAAATTTATTGAAGGCTCAGCTCAAATGCTACTGCTCCTCCAATTTCTTAGGCTTTCTACAGGACTCTGTCCCTATCTTGGGGCATTTTCACAATGTGTTCATGTTATCTGAGTCTCTTTTTCCAACCTCAGAGTCTTATTTACCCTGACATTCCCCATAGCACCTTGCAGGATGCCTAACACATAAAGGGTTCTCAGCAGTAGATGAATCCATGCACACGCACAGGAAAGTACAAATGATGGCCGCAGGCTCTAACCAATTGCAGATAGTAGTGACTGGAGCCCAGAACACAAGCACCTTTGAGATATGCAAACAAACATGAGACTCTGCCCAGGGAGAAATTAAAATTAGAGCTAAACTTGAAATACAGTGGTGTGGGTGGGGGGATTGGGAGACAGGCCCTTATTCAAAAACAGAGAAGTGAAATCACTGAGTGATGATTTATTTTAAGTGTGTTTTTCTGTACTATCTAGCTTTTCTTCCCTTAAACATATTCTAATTTTGCAATCAGAAAAAAAAATCCACAATAAATGTTATAAAAACAAACCAATGGAAAATCAGTGGTGATTTTAGACTACAAAAGTCACCCGTCCCTCTGTTTCCTTACTACAACTTTGGACTTCAGATTCAGGGCCCTCTCAGGTGGGGCCCATACATTTTGTGAGGAAGTGTTCTTTCCTCTGAAGCCACAGGGGATAGGAAGGTGCCAGAAATGAGTGCTTCAGCAGGGGCAGCTCTCAGTTGCTTCCTAATGCAAATGCTGGCAAAGCTCCCAGAGTCAGGAACTGTAGGGAGAGAGCAGAAGGAATCAACCCAGTGCAAGATCAGGACCTCCACAAGATGCTGATCCAGTGTCTGGCATTTTAGAGCACTTGTGCATATTTCTTTCGCAGTACTTTTCACATGCCATTAAAATTATTCACTCCTCTGCCTATCTTCCCTTGATGGACAGAGAATTCCACAAGACCAGAGGGAGTGTCTTTACCCGGTCCTCTAGCCCAGTGCTTAGTACTAACAGGCTCTCAACGTACATTTATGGAATGTTAAAGGCCACACTGATAAAGTACTAAAACAGTACTAAAACTGACCTAGGTCCCTGGGACATAGTAAGAATACACCAAATACTTTCTTCAGTGCCATGAAGGGCCATTATTCAGTTCTGAAGAGCCAAGCTAAAACCTGTAATTTCTTGAAAGATTAAAGAGACTTTTTAGGAAAAGGGGCTTCCTCCAGTAAGAGCGGATGCATTATGTGTTCTAATCTGCAATTCATAATCAGTCAGCATAGGTGCCGATGGCAACTTCCAAAGAAACCATTCTTTGAAGGAGCAGTACTCCAAGTTTTCCTAAGGCATTTCTGAAGGATTTCCAGGAGGTAGTGAGCTCAGCCTAGGGTCATGATTAATAACCTGTTTCCCAGAACTTTAGATTTTCCACCTCAGTCTCCACTTAGGAATTCCTTCTGGCCCCTCGTGAAAGCACTTGGCAGAGTTAATTGGGCCAGTTCAGCTTCTTGTCTGTCACACCCAGCACATGCTACCAGCTTCTTCCTTAAGTGGCTGGGCCAGGGTCCTCTGGTCCCAAGAGAACAGCACCCACTTCTGCTTTTGGCCTCAGCACTGGCTGGCTGATGTGAGGTTCAGCAGCACTTGACTGGGTGACAGGAAATAATGTTTGAAGAGCCAACATGGCAGCTCCAGGGTCCATCACAGGGGTTTCAAAATGATGAATTCAAAGATAACTTCCAGTTCCTCATGCAAATGTCATCCTATGTCTGAGGGGGCAGATGCCTGTGTACACTGGCTGACATTCTCTTTCTGGAAATTGAGAGCAGCTAATCCTAAGCATGTATTTTTGTACCAAGTAAGTGCATTATGAGCCCTATCTCATTTCATCCACATGGTACCCCTTTGAGGTCAGTATGACTGTGACCCCCCACTTGCCAGAAAAAGAAGTAGGTTCTATAAGGTGAAGTGATCAGTCTAGGATCTCCCGGCTAGGAGGTGGTGAGAGCAGAGCTCTTACCTGCTATCCCTTTCCAATTTCTCACCGAACTCTAGATTGTCTAAATTGAAAGAGATGGCGGACACCAACCAGACGCAGGGTTGCAAATTCCCACAGGGGCCAGGGGCCAGGGAGGAGACTAGAGGGCACAAGTGATGGGGCAGGGGAATGCACAAATGGCAATGAACTGGAGAACACATCTGCCTAAAGGCATTCAAATTAAAACCAAAACACTACTCTGACTTCTGACTCAAGTTCACTCATCATCATTTAACAGATGGAGTGACTGAAATCCAGGGAGGTGATATGAAAAAGGCACTGCAGTATGGTGAAATATTCAAGGGCTTCGGGGATAGCCAGTTCTCATTGGGAACTCAAGCTCTATCCCCTGTCGGCTGTGAGACTCTGGGCAATCCACTGCACCTCTCTGTGCCTTTCTCATAAAATGGAGATGATCTCTGCCTCACATCATTGCTGTAAAGATTAACAGAAGTCAGCATATCCAAGATGCCCAGCCCTGTGCGTGACATTTATTTCAGGAAGATACAAAAGCCAAATAAGATCTCTGGACACGTCTTTTCCACAACCTACCTCCACTCCCAAGATGCCCTAAACTCACTGCCGGGAGTGACTGAGGTGGGGTAGATCAGGAAACACACACTGATAACAGGAGCAACTTTGACACACAAAACAAGAACTGAAAGCCACCCTCATCTGGTACATGAAGGCCTAGTTGAGGAGTGTGAGGCATTCCATATTTCCACTCTCCACTTCCTGGCAGGGACCACAAAATCTAGGTACCTTCCTTCTGGAACATCACCTCCTCACTACTACCTTAGGAAAAAAGGTGGCTTTTTTGACTACCCCAAATCTCAAGATCCCGGGGGGGCTGGGATGAAGCAGAAGAGGCCCTGGCCTTCCCACTGCCCATGCCCATGAGTGGGTCCATGGCAGCAACAGTCCACCTTCGATGGGATGAAATGCTGGGGAAGACTGCAGCTTTAAGAAGTGCCAAGGGACCCCACCTCTACTACAAATACAAAAATTAGCCAGGCGTGGTGGCAGATGCCTGTAAACCCAGCTACTCGAGAGGCTGAGGCAGAAGAATCACTTGAACAAAAACGGGAAGCGGAGGTTGCAGTGAGCCGAGATTGTGCCATTGCACTCCAGCCTGGGAGACAACCCTCCTGTTAACTAAAACCTTAATTCAAACAAATAGTTTCTAAATACCACAACTTCCTGAGGATTAGGGTCTCTGATGCGCTTAAAGATTAAAAAAAAAAAAAAGAAAGAAAGAAAGAGAGAGAGAAAGAAAGCAAGAAAAAAAAAAAACCCTTAATTTGTTAAGACCTGGCACCTTAGAAACTCAAAATTAAAGATCTGATGTCTTTTGCTTTTTTTTTTTTTTTTTTGCACTCTGGCTGTGGCTATCCTTCCCTTGTGGCAGGAGGGGGTGGGTCTATGCTAAATGATGAAACAGGGGCAAATAGAGGGATTTTCCCCTTTCTTCTCCCTCTCTTGCCAAACTAGGAACTAGGATGGTGGGCTTTACATTTAAATTACGTCGTGTCTCCTTTGTACCTACGTGCCAGGCTTTCTACTAGGCAATGGGGCATAGTGATGGGCTAGACAGACACGCAGAGAGGGTGCAGATGGTCTAGTGGAGACATGGGGAACTGAAGTTACGCCAGTAATTATGTAAATACAGTTCAGTTAAACATGAAGGGGTTCAGGATAATATGAGAGCCTATAAGTAGATGGTTGCCCTCAGTCAGTGACGGGAGGGAATAATACTGACCATCTAGTGCTCTGTAAAGGGTTGAGCATAAGATAGGGCCTAGTGCTTAAGAGATACTCAATAATGTCAATTCCTTCTTTCCTCTCTCCCCACGTGTACGTGCTTGTGTATGCGTGTGCACATACACATACCACTGAGACTTTTTCTTTGTCTTTCTTCAAGAACACCTAACCTGAAAAAGACCCATAAAAACTCAGAAGTAACTTAATGTTGCCTGTTTTATGTCTTCTTTTAACTGTCCTCCAGGCACCCGGTTTTAGCTCCTCTGGGAAACCAAAAACCTAGGATACTTTGCTCCTAAAGCCATAAGGGCCCAACACAAAGGGAAAAGAAATATAGACAGTTCGTTTCATACTGAATTTGGAAATACAGAGATCATCTAGTTTTGTCCCCTCATTAGGTACAAATGAAGAAACAAGACCTAGAGAGTGTGAAACACTTGCCCAAGGTGACAGTTTCCTCGGGTGACCCTTCTAATATATGGCAGCTTTTTGTTTAAGCTGAAATCTTTCCCTGTTAGCTGTAACTTTTCAAATATACTTAACCTGCTAACGGGGGAGGTGGGCTCCCACACACTGCAAGCCATCTCAAGCCACCTAGGAACCCTCAGTTCAGGGACCCACCAAGTAAGGGACCTGGGTTTTCCTCTCTACAGAGTAGCTTGCTTAGTTTCAAACCCTGAAAACAGATACCAACAAATAAAACGCCTAAGGGCTTACATGTCCTGTTTATATTCTAGGCATAAACAGCAAATTTTTAAAAGGAAGCAATAAAAAGATCGCAAACCCAAGGTTAAAGATTCCCAACCCCTTTCCATCTTGGAGTTTTCCACAGCTGCTGTAGCACTGGGTTTACATGTGATAAATTCATGAAGTCTGACCGTATCTGTAACTGAAATTTAACACAACAATCATATTCCTGAGGGGGAAGATCATGGGGAATTTTCACCACTTTCGGAGACTTTTCTTTCTAGAATGTTTAAAAATTATTATACCACCTTTGTAATCAGAAAAAAAGTAAGGGTTTTACAAACACCAATTTCTTAGGGAAGATTTATTTCTTCACCTATATTTGGAACAAGGAGCTGCTTTTAAAGCTCTGAATACTCTGTCAAAGTTCTTTGGGTAAAAATGAAACGGCATCTGAATGGAGCCCATCTGTGAGACTTGAGGCTCCTGACTAGCCTTAGGCAGTTTCAGACAAGGCCATAATTTTCAGAGCAAGCTCACATATATCATTATATAAAAATAGACATTTTGTGGCCAACAGGCTGGAAAGCAAGCTCTCCAGAGAGCTCTGCCTCCAAGCTCTGCTTCTCCCTGGGGGTGGTGGGCAGGGGAGGAGAGTAAAGTTCTACTTACAAGAGCAAAAGTTTCCTCAAAATCCAGCGGTCCTCAGTCAGAAGCGGAGGCAGAATTTACGAAACCAGGATTCAAGGTTAGCAGTCCAGACCTGTGGTGCAGGCAGGATTCTCACTTTACCCCGCTCTCTGTCTCTTCCCCGTGTCTCCTAAATGAAAAGCACTTTGAGGTTTTAGTGGGTGTTTCCCATGTCTCGGGCCAAGTAAGTCCCCATTTGTTGTAATCCAATGCTCAGCCTGATGATGTCAACCACACAACTCACTCACTCAGTTTCCACCTCTCTGTCCACGGGAGAGATCCATTTCCTTTGGACAATGAGCCAGGGGGCTGTAACTGCATCCCAGGCCACCACGCTCGCCTAACATCCTTCCTTCAATTTTCAACCCTGCAGCTTTAGTGACAAAAGGTTTCCTATCCACTCACTGAGCCAGGGTTCCTGGGTAAATTCCTTTGCTTCTTAGTGGGTTGTCTGCTTTCCCGTGTGTTTAATTCCTTTCTTTGGTATATAATATACTAGTTAAGGTGGAGATCTTCACCCCACCCCACACCTATCTCCTTCTTCCTGTCCAATTTTCCAAGTTGTTTAATTTCTCCCAAGTCTCCTAGGTACATGCTGGGCACAGTACATGAGTTTGTCCTTCATGTAGGGTAGGTGATGTGTGCCCACGGGGAAGGCTTGGAAACAGCACTGGTCTGTCCCCTGGGGAACTGGGTTCCGGTCTTGGTCAGGCCTTCAACTGAATGAATGACCTCAAGCAAGTTACATCCCTCTCTGGACCTCAGTTTCCCTATCAACAAAATGCTGGCTTTGGTGCTTTCCACTTCTGAGATTCAATGACTAAAAATCAGTGACTGGGGAGCTTATCAACAAATGCATTACAGAGCATTTTACTACAAGCTACCCAACTACATGCTTGAGGGAAGGAAGAACCCTGGAGAAGTCAGAGGCCATTACCCAAGATGCCAGGCTCAGCTGGGCACCTTTACCCCCTTTATGAAGAAGATGAACAGATTCTTTGGGAGTAAAACCAAAAGAATTCACTGAACAAGTCCTTAGGGACATGAAAAGCAGCAGCATAAACTACAAGACAAGACAAACAAGTAAGAGACTGTAAGTGTCCTTAGGGACCAACATGGAACAGCAGTGGTTACGAGAGATCATTTCTTGCATTTGGAGAATGCTTGATGGGAAAGACAAAGAACATCTCTCTACTTTTGTGTACAATGGGAAGCAAGGTGACATGCATAGTGGTTAGGAACATCATTTGGGAGCCACAGATGTGGATCTGAGTCCTGTGTGACTTAATTTCTCTGAACTTCAGTTTTTTTCACTGTCAAGTGGGATACTCGTGCCTCTGTTTTAGGATTGTGAGAATTAAAAAACACATGTAAGGAAATTGAAAGTATTTGGTACATAGTAAGTATTGAATCAATGTTTGCTCTCGTTGTACATAATCTCATTTGATTCTCATAGCATCCTTAGGAGAGTGAGATAAGTGCTATGAGGCTACATGATCAACCTCTCCTTCCTGGATAAGAAGACATATACAGAGAAGTCAGGTGACATGCCCAAGGTCACACAGCTCAAAACGAAAGGGACAGAATTAGAAATGAAGCCTCAACTCCTAACTAGGTCAGCACACATGCCACACACGACAATGCCAACGCCATTTCTCAAAACGGTTGCTGCAGCCAGCCTGGGAAAGGAAGCACGCAGGCCACGAGGTCGGACAGGCTGCTTTCCTTGCTTTGCTACCCAAATCCTATGTGGCCTGAAGCAAGACTGGGCTTCGGCTAACTCTCTCAAAGGGAGCAGATGTGATATGTTTCAATGCCACTTCGATGGTGATGGGAACGTGGGACCGGAGCTCTACTGGGAAAGCGGCTCTCTGTAGTGGGGAAGAGGCTGTGGTAGTTTATGGTTTAACGAGACTTTTTACTAGTTCTCAGAAAACATAGATGCTTATCAAAAAACACCCAAGAAAACAGGCTATATGAGGAGGGAGTTTGCCAATCTGAAGGCTTTTCAACAATGTGACATAGGACTGCTGTGGAATAAACACCACACCAGCCTGGCTGGGCGTGCTGGCTCACGCCTGTAATCCTAGCACTTTGGGAGGCCCAGGCGGGTGGATTGCCTGAGCTCAGGAGTTTAAGAGCAGCTTGGGCAACACAGTGAAACCCCGTTTCTACTAAAATACAAAAAAAATTAGTCAGGTGTGGTGGTGTGCGCCTGTAGTCCCAGCTACTTGGGAGGCTGAGGCAGAAGAATTGCTTGAACATGGGAGGCGGAGGTTGCAGTGAGCCGAGATGGCACCACTGCACTCCAGCTTGGGTGACAGAGTGAGACTCTGTCTTAAAAAAAAAAACAAAAAAACAAAAAAACAAAAAAAACCACCATTCTGGTAACCCACAGAGAGCAGTCGCTCACAGCTCGGAGAGATCTGGGCTTCCTTCTGGACGCTAGACCTTCTTGCTGTGCCTTGGTTTCCCAGTGTAAAATGAGAAGAAGAATAGCCTTACTCTCCAAGGTTCTTGTGTTGGTTATGTGCCTGGCACATACTATACATTGAAAAATATTTGAATACTTCTTGTCTAATTCTGACCGTTTCATCATCCTTTGCCCTAATGGTGATGTGACAATGAAATAAAGTCATTTTAAATAAAGAGGGTCCTGTATTTCTCCAGAATGTCAGGATGAGTAACGAACAAAAGCCCACCCAGAGCTGTCAGGCCTGTTCTCAGCAGCAGCACTCAGTTTGGAGGGACTGGAGGTCGGGGCCATTGTTTGGCTGAGCCTTTATTCCAGAAGCCTGAGTAGGCGTCAGGAAATGAGGCTGGGCTCTTGAGATGGGTGCTTTGAATCATGTTTTGTTACTTGAACAAAAATAATAGTAAGGAGCCCATTCATAAAAACAACATCATTTTCTTCAACAACATGTACTTTGTATCACTTCCCTTGTGAACTGAGTAATTCTATGTCTGTGACAGAATCCCGGAAGACAGAACCAAAGCAACACTGACACATTCATTTCTTCTTTAACTGACAATACTGGACACACTTATGTGGGCGGGGGCCACGCTGTGCACTGAGCACTCTGTAAACACCACTTAATGTCATCCTCACAATAATCAGGTACAGGAGATATTATTAATATTCACATCTTACAGCTGTAGCAACAGATGCATGGTGAGCAGACTAACCTGCTCAAAGGCTCACAGGAGCAAGGGGCACAGCCTGCGCTCTAACTAGGGACTGTGTGGGGCCAGTCCTGAATCCACAACCCCCTTGCACTACCGCCTCTTAAAGGGCTTCCCTTCAGGAATCTTGGCTATTTTTCACAGACATTAGTATCAGCTCCTTTGAGGATGAAGGAAACTGGCTGTTTAATTCCACCCTCTACCCCCAGTTTAGAAGGGGTCTCTCCTTCCTCTGAATTTCCTTAGTACTCTCTGTTTCTTAAGAAACACACCCTTTTCTCTGTTGACACATATTTATTTGGGGGCAGGTCTTTTTTCTCTGCCAGAATCCTAACTTCTTAAGGAAAAGATCTGTGTCTAATTTAGCAGCATTTTGTACATGAGATACTTATTAAAAGAAGGAAATCCATAAACAAACCCCAAAACTAACATTGGATATTTACCATATACCAGGTAATATTCTGTTTATTTTATTTATGTTGTAGAGACGGGGGTCTCGTCATATGCCCAGATTGGTTTTGAACTCCTGATCTCAAGTGATCTGCCTGCGTTGGCCTCCCAAAGTGTTGTGATTACAGGTGTGCCCAGTTGTATGCTAACTGCTTTATATAAATTACCTAATTTAATCCCATAAGGAGCTCTATGAGGTAGGTATAATTATTATCCCTGCCTGACACATGAGAAAATCACAGACACAGATTGATTAATTTGTTGGGGCAGAGTGTTAGTCCGTTTTGCATTGCTATAAAGGAATACCTGACGCCGAACAATTTTTTTTTTTATGAGTCTTTTTTTTTTTTTTGAGACGGAGTCTCGCGCTGTCGCCCAGGCTGGAGTGCAGTGGGGCGATCTTGGCTCACTGCAAGCTCCGCCTCCCGGGTTCACGCCATTGTCCTGCCTCAGCCTCCTGAGTAGCTGGGAGTACAGGCGCCCGCCACCGCGCCCGGCTAATTTTTTGTATTTTTAGTAGAGACGGGGTTTCACCGTGGTCTCGATCTCCTGACCTTGTGATCCGCCCGCCTTGGCCTCCCAAAGTGCTGGGATTACAGGCGTGAGCCAACGCGCCCGGCCTGCGGCCGAACAATTTATGAAGAAAATAGGTTTATTTGGCTCACGGTTCTACAGACTGTTTAACAAGCATGGCACCAGCATCTGCTTCTGGTGAGGCCTTAGGAAGCTTTTAGACATGGTAGAGGGAAAGGAGAGCCGGAATGTCACACAGCAAGAGAGGGAGCAAGTGTGAGAGGGAGAAGTGCCAGGCTCTTTTTAAACAACCAGGGCCAGGCACGGTGGCTCACACCTGTAATCCCAGCACTTTGGGAGGCCGAGGCAGGCAGATCACCTGAGGTCAGGAGTTCGAGACCAGCCTGGCCAACATGGTGAAACACCATCTCTACTAAAAATACAAAAATTTAGCTGGGCATGGTGGTGCACACATGTAGTCCCATGCTTTTTTTTTTTGAGATGGAGTCTCGCTCTGTTGCCAGGCTGGAGTGCAGTGGCGCCATCTTGGCTCACTGCAAGCTCCACCTCCCTGGTTCACACCATTCTCCTGAGTCAGCCTCCTGACTAACTGGGACTACAGGCGCCCACCACCATGCCCTGCTAAATTTTTTGTATGTTTAGTAGAGATGGGGTTTCATTTTGTTAACCAGGATGGTCTCGATCTCCTGACCTCATGATCCACCCGCCTGGGCCTCCCAAGGTTCCGGGATTACAGGCGTGAGCCACCACGCCTGGCCAATAAATTTTTTTTAAATTAAAAAATAACCAGTTCTCACTTGAACTAACCGAACAAGAACTCACTCATTACAACGGGGAGGAGATCACGCCATTCATGAGATCCGTACCCATAACCCACACACCTCCCACCAGGCCCCACTTCCAACACTGGGGTTCCCATTTCAACATGACATCCAACAGATATCCATCAATATCGTTAAACATTCCAACTACATCAGCTAGCAACTGACGGATATCTGTTGAAGGGGTATATGAATAAAGAAATGCGGGCCGGGCGCGGTGGCTCAAGCCTGTAATCCCAGCACTTTGGGAGGCCGAGACGGGCGGATCACGAGTTCAGGATATCGAGACCACCCTGGCTAACACGGTGAAACCCCGTCTCTACTAAAAAATACAAAAAACTAGCCGGGCGAGGTGGCGGGCGCCTGTAGTCCCAGCTACTCGGGAGGCTGAGGCAGGAGAATCGCGTAAACGCGGGAGGCGGAGCTTGCAGTGAGCTGAGATCCGGCCACTGCACTCCAGCCTGGGCGACAGAGCGAGACTCCGTCTCAAAAAAAAAAAGAAATGCTGGCCACCACTACCCACTTTCTAGTCCACATAGCTGCTGTACAGTGCAATCGCTCATCACCCTATCAAAGGCGGGTTTCAGCTGCCATACCATTTCCAACTCACTTATTCACTATGCCAAGCAGTTAGAAGGTCCATGTTTTCTCTACACAATTAATTGAGAAGCATATTGATTGAGATTTATGAATAAAAGTAGATTTTGTTCTAACTATAATCATAATTGCTTATTATAAAAAGATAAGAAAATACAGAAGAACAGGAAAAAAGGAAGGAGAACAATACATCATCTCACCACAATCCTAGTGTAAGGCCCCAGAGAAGGAACCACACTTACACTTAAAACAATGTTCTTGGTCAAGTGTGGTGGCTGACACCTGTAATCCCAGCACTTTGGGAGGCAGAGGTGGGCAGGTTACTTGAGGTCAGGAGTTTGAGACCAGCATGGTCAACATGGTGAAACCCCGTCTCTACTAAAAAACACAAAAAAATTAGCTGGGTGTGGTGGTGCACACCTGTAGTCCCAGCTACTCAGAAGGCTCATGAGGCTGAGGCAGGAGAATTGCTTGAACCTGGGAGGCAGAGGTTGCAGTGAGCTGAGATCATGCCACAGCATTCCAGCCTGGGTGACAGAATAATAATCTGTATCAAAACACACACACACACACACACACACACACACACACACACACACAGTTTTGAATTCAGAAACTTAAGTCATTTTTGAGGGGCGGAGAACCAAACCCACAAAAGATGACTAAGACACTGCTGGACGTATTTTTTTTGGTTTTGGAGTACACATGGCTGCTTTTTCTTCGGGGTTCGATGTCCTGAGGATCCACTTTGTGGTCCCCTTTGGACTGCTGATTTGGTGTCTCTGAAGAAGAGCTGGAAGGATAAGAGAAGCCTGACCCCAGTGATTATGTGGCTAGAAACTGGACAGGTTCACAGGATATCACACTGTCCCCTCCCTGCCTTTTTTCAAACCACTTTCCACTAGCTTGAGATAAGTTTCCAACTACAGCTGTTTTGGGATAGATGGACCTTCACTTCAACAGTGACCTTAACTTTAAACAGTCTTGGACTCACTGATTTTTGCAGCTGAAAGGAGCATGTGGTCTCCTCATTTTAGGGGTGAGGAATGCCAGATCCAAAGAAGGCAAGGGACTATCCTGAGGTAGTACAGCCTGGTGCTCCAACAGGAGAAGGTTTGAGACGCTCACTTGCTACTCTCTGTTGGTCTGAGACTCTCACTTGCTACTGCACTTTGAAATACAAATTTGAAGGGCTCTTCCCTCTTATTTTGGTTAACTCCTACTCAGCCATCAGATTTCAGATTAAATGTCACTTCCCTAGGGCGCCCTTTTCTCTGAGCCACGTTAGCTCCCCCTGCTGTAATGGTCTCATGGTACCCCTATGTCTCTTCTCATAACCCTTAACATATTTATAAGTACATGGTCCATGTGTTTCCCCATCAGACTGTAAACTCCACAAGGTCAACAGTATGTCTCCCTGGTTCACTGAAAACATCTATCCCAAGTGCCTAGAAGAGTGCCTGCCATGAAATAGGAAACTCAATAAATATTTTCTAAACACACACACACTCTACTTAGTCCAGTTTATGGTAAAACAATGACATACTTTTTGTAAAAAGCACCATGTCTTCTGAACTACAAATTGGGCCTTCTTGCTGAAAGAAGGATCATTGGAGAACAAGGGATTTCATTTCAAATAATTTCCAGAAGATAGAAAAAGTTCAGATCAGAGAGGTATGATGACAGAAACTAAAGTCTGGAGCACAAGGACAAGAAAGCACCATTGGAAATGAGAGACAAGGAAACGTGTGGGACCCCAGGGAGGCTCTGGACCTGAAGACAGCAGGCGTGGAGAAGATTCAGAAGGGCCAAAAAATGAAGGGATCCACTGAAGGTCCTGTGCCACCAGCTCCTCTATCCCATACCTGAAGCACACAGAGGGCCCAAAAGCTTTGTAGAACCATAGCCAAAGACAGGAGGCCTCTTTAAATAAATTGAATGAACTGCCTAGGATTGATCTAGGGCTTCTAGTAAGAGACTGGCCACCTTATGCTAACATGTGAAGGGCCCTCAGTCTAACTGCTGCTCCTGCTCATGTGCCCTAAAGGATCTTCCACTTAGTACCTTAGTACCCTTCTAGTACTCAGCAGCTTCCCAGGCAGGACAGAGGCGTATGGGACAAACAGATGAACTGAGACCTACCCCTTAAAGAAGTCTTTTATTAGTGATTGTCAGTGGTCAAATAAAGCATGACAGGATGTCTGATGAAAACCAACTGCATGACAGGAGTTCAAGTTTCAAGACCAGCCTGGCCAACATGGCAAACCCCATCTCTACTAAAATTACAAAAATTAGCTGGGCATGGTAGCAGGTGCCTGTAATCTCAGCTACTCAGGGGGCAGAGGCAGGAGCATCATTTGAACCCAGGATGCAGAGGTTGCAGTGAGCTGAGACCATGCCATTGCACTCCAGCCTGGGTGACAGCCAGACTCCGTCTCAAAAATAAAAATACAAAAATTAGCCAGGCATGGTGGCACATGCCTGTAATCCCAGGTACTTCGGAGGCTGAGGCAGGAGAACTACTTGAACCTTGGGAGGCGGAGGTTGCAGTGAGCTGAGATGGTGTCACTGCACTCCAGCCTGGGCAACAGAGCGAGACTATCTCAAAAACAAACAAAAAACTGATGAGTCAAGAAAAAGCAGTATGGTAATATGAGGTCCTTGTTTGGATCTGATTGGAACTAAAAAAACATGGAGTCACTGCTAATAATAATAGATTATTATTTTATGTGGGATAGTAGTGTGGTTATATTTTAAAAGGAATCCTTATTCCCTTAAAAGGCTGGGCACAGTAGCTCATGCCTGTAACCCCAACACTTTGGGAGGCCAAGGCAGGTAGATCACCTCAGGTCAGGAGTTCAAGACCAGCCCAATATGGTAAAACCTCATCTCTCCTACAAATAAAAAAATTAGCCGGGCGTGGTAGCGTGTGCCTGTAGTCCCAGCTACTTGGGAGGCTGAGACAGGAGAATTGCTTGAACCAGGGAGGTGGAGGTTGCAGTGAGCCAAGATTGCACCACTACACGCCAGCCTGGGCAACAGAGTGAGACTCTGTTGCAAAAAAAAAAAAAAAAAAAAAAAAAGCTAAGGTAATTACTGATAAAATGACGTCTAGAATTTACTCCAAAATAATCTAGTGGCAGGGAAAAATGGCTACCAGCACAGATGAAACAAGACTGGTCATGGGTTGTTGATTTTTGAAGCTGGGTAATGGGTAGTACATGAGGATTAATTATACTATTCTTTCTAGTTTCGTACATGTTTGAAAATTTCTGTAATACAATTTAAAAAAACCCCAGATATCTTAATAAGCATATTATTTAGATATAGAGAGATAAATGCTAGATCAAACGCCTAAAAGGATCAAAAGTGTATGCTCTTGGGAGCAGGATAGGAGGAAGGGTAAAGAAAGGGAGGGGGCAAGGAACAGATGGTTTTTATTATAAATCTTTTATGATATTTGACCTTAAAAAAGACTAAGGCAAACTATTTGCATGTACCATTCTGACAAAAACAAAATTCATTTAAAAAAGGAAATGGGAGTAATATGATTTAGAGAGATAGCAGTAACCACCAAAAGAAGTAAAAGCAGAAAAATAAAATGGCTGCCTCAGGGTGGGGAGGTAAGCAGGAGACAGACGCCTTTCTGGACTCAGAGATTTTTAAAAAAGTCATATTCATGTATTACTTGGATTTTTTAAAGGTAGCTATTATCAGTTGCTACTATCAGTTACTAGCAGGGCCTTTTGCTAATCTCTACATTTATAAACTGAATACTTCCTCAGGTTTAGAATCCTAAATCACCCAGAGTGAATATCTCCACATTAAGTGTAATAATAACAATTATTGCTATTAAACAATTGTTTGCCATTTGTCAGTGCTTTACATATGTTTTTTTTGTTTGTTTGTTTGTTTTTTTTTGAGGCGGAGTCTCGCTCTGTCACCCAGGCTGGAGTGCAATGGCCGGATCTCAGCTCACTGCAAGCTCCGCCTGCCGGGTTTACGCCATTCTCCTGCCTCAGCCTCCCGAGTAGCTGGGACTACAGGCGCCTGCCACCTCACCCGGCTAGGTTTTTTTTTGTATTTTTTAGTAGAGACGGGGTTTCACCGTGTTAACCAGGATGGTCTCGATCTCCTGACCTCATGATCCGCCCGTCTCGGCCTCCCAAAGTGCTGGGATTACAGGCTTGAGCCACCGCGCCCGGCCTACATATGTTACTTCTAATCCTTCTAACATTCCTGCAAGGCAAGTATAGATATTCCCATTTTACAGATGAAAAGGTTGAGGCTGAGAGACATTAGCCATTTGCTTGAGGTCACAGTGTGGGCTAAGCCTGTGAGACTCAAACACCAAGCTCCTTCCATTACCCTACTTCTCCTTTGCATTCCATTTGTTTGGTATAGTCCAGAAAGTACCTTTACATAAATTTTCTCATCAACCACAAGAAACAGGAGGGACATGACTATCTTTTTGACAAATGAAGAAATCAAACCTAAGAAAAGTTAGGTAACTTGCGCAAGAATCCAGGCTCCTGATCCTTAATCTAGTATTTCTTCTACCATTCCTTATTTCCCCTCAACAACAAAATGTTAAATCAGTCATAATCTCCTCATGGGCATTTGTCATAAGAGTCACTGTACATGAATGCAGCAATGCAGCCGAAGCAGGAATTTTAAAAAGGAGGGGGGGGAGACATTTTTTCCAAAGGAAATATACTAATAAACCATGGAATGTCCTCAGTTGCTCTAATGACAGCATGTTGCTTGAGTCCTCAAAGGGACTCTTGAAATGTCAGCAGCCTGCCTGCCTGGCACAGAGCAGATGAGTTGCTGGCACAGGCAGTCTGCAGCAGTTCTGACAACCAGTGCCACTCTACTTAGTTCCAAAGAAAGAAATGAGACATGCGTGCCTCTGCCCTGAAAAAAGAACTTCTGTGCTTCCTAAATCTACTTCAGTCAACAGCCATGGGGCCCCAGGGCTTTTTAATAGTTGCCAGGAATCTTCTTAGAACAGTGCTACTCATCAGAGCAGAGGCATGTTTATGAAACTGTACATCAGGTTGCATAGGGGTGGAAGCCAAACGTGGGATAACTAAAGAGGGTGAACATGTGACCCTCAGTCATCTCAAGTCAGGGTAGCTGAAGCTCTCCCCACAAGAGAAGCAGCCCAACATTTGGGCACAAGAGCCTTAAGCCTGGTGTGAGATGCTCCTCAGTCTGTGCTGGCATCTGAATAATGGCCAAGCAGCAGTTAGGGGGAAGAGGCTGTTTACTTGAGTTCAAACTATTTATAGCACCAGCAATCTGCACATATTTGGATGACAAATCTCTGGGCTTCAAGTAAGTGGTGCTTTGCTCCTGGACAATTTCATCAAACACACTCCCTCCCCACGCCACCCCCAGTCCCCCTCACTAACACATGTTGCCCTCAGGATGTTTTATTTAAGTTGCTGAATTTTAAAAGATTATAAAAAGAAACCACATTTTAAGAACAAGTGACTTTTAATCCATTTATTTCCAAGTTTGAACTACATATTTTCTTTAAGGCTTGAATCAGAAATTAGATTATAATACCTGTATATTATATAAAAATATACACTTGCCCCATACGTGAACAAAACAGTAACTGGATGATGTCTGTAATTTAACATGTATATTGACCTGGGAAAGTGGCTCATGCCTGAATCCCAGCACTTTGGGAGGCCAAGGCAGGTGGATTATTTGAGGTCAGGAGTTCGAGACCAGCCTGACCAACATGGTGAAACCCTGTCTTTACTAAACACACAAAAAAATTAGCCGGGTGTGGTGGTGGGCGCCTGTAATCCTGGCTACTGGGGAGGCTGAGGCAGGAGAATTGCTTGAACCTGGGAGGTGGAGGTTGTAATGATCTGAGATTATGCCACTGCACTCCAGCCTGAGCGACAGAGTGAGACTCCGTCTCACAACAAACAAACAAAAACATGTGTATTGTTGTAAAGATGCTGAGGCCCGCTCAAGACCTACAAAGAGAACGTTTCTTACAGTGCAATTAACATACAATGATTAAAGGCTTTCAGAACAGATCCACAAACAATGTGTAATTATACAGGCATTACAAACAAAAGAGGTCTTACTACCTATGAATTCTGGGGAGAAGCAATGGTAGTGTACGGTGTTCACCAATGCCCAATGTGCCCATTGCATGCCATACAGGAAAAAGGCTCAACTGTAACAAACCCATGTGCAGAGCCTTCTGCACAGTTTTAACTCACAGAAGGTGTTACAGCCTTGCCAATGAATGTGTTTGGAAAAACCAGTCTACTCTAAAAGCTGCCTTGTGTTTACAGCAAAAGCATTGCTGATCTGAATCTTGCATCTCCCCTGACCCAGGCATTGCCTAATTCTAAAGACGAAAAAGTGCTTGTTAGTTAACATGCACGTTGGCAGCTTCCAGTCATATAATGCAGGCAGGATATGGTGTAGAGAAAAAGGCCAGTAAAGTGAAGACAAAGGTTTATAGTACAATGGGTGATGGTAGACAGTTAACATGGCGAGAGGAAATCGAAGAGATTCCTAAAAGGGACTTACATGTTTTCTTGTCTTTTCCCTCTGCCAGTAAAGCTCATTAGAAGGTCCCTAAGACAATCTTTGAACAACCCCACTTTTTTTAACATTAGGAAAAAAGTTCTGGTCATGGTAAAGAAAAAGAGGCGTGTCTATACATAGAATGCAAATTATTTAGAAATTTCTTCGAGTCACTTTGTTGTTATTATTATTATTATTATTACTATTATTATTTGAGTCTCACTCTATTACATAGGCTATAGTGAGAGCACGACCTCAGCTCACTGCAACCTCCGCCTCCTGGGTTCAAGCAATTCTCCTGCCTTAGCCTCCCAAGTAGCTGGGATTACAGGCCTGCATCACCACATCTGGCTAATTTTTGTATTTTTAGTACAGATAGGGTTTCACCATGTTGGCCAGGCTGGTCTCAAACTCCTGGCCTCAAGTGATCCACTCGCCTCGGCCTCCTGAAGTACTGGAATTACAGGCGTGAGCCACTGTGCCTGGCCTAAAGCATGTAATGTTTGATCCCATGTTTTTATTTCTAGGAATTTTTGAATTATAAAACTATCCTTATCATTGAGACCTTAGCTGAGATGTCACTTCTTCAGAAAAACTTTCCCAAGCCACCCAACCTAAAATAACCACCCAGGCGGGAGAATGGCGTGAACCCGGGAGGTGGAGCTTGCAGTGAGCCGAGATCGCGCCACTGCACTCCAGCCTGGGCGACACAGCGAGACTCCGTCTCAAAAAATAAAATAAAATAAATAACCACCCATCTACCTATCACATCACTTTCTGTTTAAGTGTCCATACAGCACCACTTTTTTTGTTGTTCATTAATTTCTTTACCGCCTGTCTTTCACTGCTGCCTCCTCCTGTCCCACATTAAAATATCAGTTCTGTGAGATGAGGGGCCTGGTCTATCTTGGACACCATTCTTCCCAGGTGGTACATACTAGCCAGGGACACTGCAGCAGCATCTCATTTAATCTTCACAGCCGTATGAGGTTTCTGTTATCCTTCCACTTTAGAGATAGGCAAACTGATGTACAGTTTCATTTTAGTGATTGGCCAGTAACTGGCAGTCGGAATCTAAATACTGGTATGTGTGACGACAAAGTCCACACTCTAAACTACCTCTCTCAAGATGAATCAAAAGTTTAAATAGTTTAAATGTGCACTTTTTAAACCAAACCATCCTAGTTGTGGAAATGTATTAAATAGAGATGATCACACAAGAACACATAATTAGATATATCTTATTTATTGCATACAACTTATCATAGCAAATACTGGAAATGTTTAGGCAAGTCACCAGTTAGCCATAAGGTTCAAGTTTACGTTTTAGTAAACAGGCCCCCATCTCAGACACTATGAGGTTTTAACAAGACAATGCATAGTACCTGGCTCACAGTCCATGTTTTGTTGTTACTGCTATATTTATTCATTTATTCGAGACAGGGTCTTGCACTGTAACTCAGGCAGGAGTGCAGTGATATCATCACAGCTCACTGTAACCTCAAACTTCTAGTCTCAAGTGATTCTCCCACAACTCAGCCTCTGGAATAACTAGGACTACAGACACGCACCACTATTCCTGGCTATTTTTTTTTTTCATTTTTTGTGGAGACAAGGTCTTACTATGTTGCCAGGCTGGTCTCGAACTTCTGGTCTCAAGTAATCCTCATGCCTTGGCCTCCCAAAGTGCTGGGATTACAGGTGTGAGTCACTGAACCCAGCCTACATTTAAATCTCTAAAAGGATATACAATATACCAAATTGTGTATCTCTGGACAGCAGGATTACACGGGGAGTGTGAGATATGGCAAGGTTCACACCTGTAATCCCAGCACTTTGGGAGGCTGAGGCAGGCGGGATCACTTGAGGTCAGGAATTCAAGACCAGCCTGACCAACATGGTGAAACCCCGTCTCCATTAAAAATACAAAATTAGCCTGGCATGGTGGTGCATGCCTATAATCCCAGCTACTTGGGAGGCTGAGGCAGGAGAATCTCTTGAACCCGGGAGGCAGAGGCTGCAGTGAGCCAAGATCACGCCACTGCACTCCAGCCTGGACAACAAGAGTGAAACTCCATCTCAAAAAAATAAATAAATAAAATAAAAATAAAATAACAAAAAATAAAAATAAAAATTACATGTTTATGTATATTTTATTTACAGTTTTGGAGGTAACCACCACAATTACGAAAAACCATTAAAGTAAAAAACAGCTTTCAGAAGTCCTGGCTAAAGCAAGTGGGGATTTTTTTTACTTTCATCACTATATCTTTCTGTCCTGGAGTGTTTATTTTTGTGTCTATGTATTACTTTTGTAATTTTTGTTACATTGGCAAAAGAAGGAAGGCTGGTGGAATTGTGTGATCACCAACCACAATAAATAATAATGGACTGAATAATGTAAATATACATTTCAGGAGAAAGAAAATTTAGTCTTACCTTGACTGGAATAGATATTCTACTGGACATGTGCCTTATCAAGATTTCTTTTAAATGATACTTCTCAGTGTTGTGGAAATAAGAGAAAATGTAGGTGAAAATAGAAAATGGTACAACATTCCTAAAGGGCAATTTGACAATATGTGCTAGAATCCTTAAAAATGTACAGGGTATATGGGACCTCTCTGTACTTGCTGTGCAGTTTCACTGGGAACCTACAACTGGTCTAAAAAATAAAGTTTCTTAATTAAAAAATGTAAATGCTCTCTGACCCACTCATTTCGCATCTAAGAATCTATCCAAAAGAAACCACTATAGATGTGTGTGCAAAGACTTGACTTAAAGTTATTCACTTCAGCACTATTCAAAATACTGTAAAACTGAAAATCCTTAAAGTCCACAATTAGGGAGTAGTTAAATAAACTTTGGTAGATCTACAGAATGGAATATTACACAGTCACGATAAGTAATACTATCGAAGAATATCTGATGACATTTAAAAAATGTCACATAAGGGCTGGGCGCGGTGGCTCACGCCTGTAATCCCAGCACTTTGGGAGGCAGAGGCAGGTGGATCACAAAGTCAGGAGCTCAAGACCAGCCTGGCCAAGATGGTGAAACCCTGTCTCTACTAAAATTACAAAAAATTAGCCAGGCGCGGTGGCAGGTGCCTGTAATCCCAGCTACTCGGGAGGCAGAGGCAGGAGAACCGCTTGAACCTGGGCGGCAGAGGTTGCGCCACTGCACTCCAGCCTGGGCGACAGACTGAGACTTCGTCTCAAAAAAAAAAGAGTCTCACTTTAATGTTAAGGTAAGCCCCTATATATAGAAGGGGCTCATGTTTGTAAAATGGAAAGTAGAAAAAAATGGAAGAAACTATTAATCAGTAGTATATCAGGATGATGACACTGCAGGTAATTTTTATTTTCTTATTGGTATTTTCAATTAGTATTTTATAATAAAATATAGCATTACTTCTACAAAAAGAAAAAATACAAAAAGTTATCTTTAAGTGCTTTTGGATCATACATACCAAGCGCTACAAAATGTGCATACATTGACTTATAAACAAGAGGGACATTTATATCAGAGTTACTTACTGCTTTGTTTTCAGACAGGGTCTCACTCTGTCACCCAGGCTCCAGTACGGAGGTTATAGTAAGCCGAGATTGTGCCACTGCACTCCAGCCTGGGCGACAGAGCAAGACTCTGTCTCAAAATCAATCAATCAATCAATCAATCACCTATGATTGCCCGAGGTAAAGTACATATTAAAGTCAGGCCTTTTTCAAACTCAGTAGCAGCTGCTATAAACCAATGAAGGGCATGAAGGATATAAAGACTATAAATGGGCTAACTGCACTAGAAGATGTAAAGAAAATTATAAGCCCATGTTCTAGGACTGTTATGGGACAGTTTCTGATGTCCAGTATCTGACATTACCTGTGCTGGTAAAGGCAGCAGTGGTTTTTCTCCAGAAGAGTCCCCCTTAGTGGGGCTGGCCATTTCTCATGGAAATATTGTCCGTGACTGCTTCACTTCCATCTGTGTAACATCCAAGCGCCGATGTTAAACTACCTTTCTGCTTAAGCCAACTACAGTGAATATTGTTGTTTGCTACTAAGAATCCTGACCAATACATGCCCCCAATAACACTTCCATTATAGTTCCCAGCACAGTACATTATAACTACTTGTTATATTCTATCTCCCTTAGTAGATGGAAAATTTTGTATTTTATTCAACTCTATAGTCTGAACACTAGCAGAAGGCCTGACAAACAGAAGGCACTTAATGAGCATAAGCAGATATTAGAAAAAAACTCACTAACACATGAAAGCTATTGCTTTAGTTAGAATGGTGAAATAGGTAATTTTTAAATGATGCTTTAAAATAATTTCATAAGCGCCCACGTCAAAGTTGGTATCATTCATCCAAGACCAAGTAGCATAGTAGTATTCACATCAAGGTCAAGATGTCCTAATGAAGAAAAAGAACTGCTGATTTTCTTTATTTCCATTAATGATTTTTACTGGTTGTTCAAAGGACTTATCTTAAACCAAACCTCAAAGGTCTGAGAGGTTTATACACATCTGGAACAATGACAGGAATGTGAAATCATGATCATGAAAGTCTGTTTCCTCCTATATTCACAGCCTACCTTATAATATAATAAATGAATGGAGAGTTATAGAAAGTTACAGAAAGGCCGGGCGCGGTGGCTCAAGCCTGTAATCCCAGCACTTTGGGAGGCCGAGGCGGGTGGATCACGAGGTCAGGAGATCGAGACCATCCTGGCTAACATGGTGAAACCCCGTCTCTACTAAAAATACAAAAAACTAGCCGGGCGTGGTGGCGGGCGCCTGTAGTCCCAGCTACTCGGAGGCTGAGGCGGGAGAATGGCGTGAACCCGGGAGGTGGAGCTTGCAGTGAGCCGAGATCGCGCCACTGCACTCCAGCCTGGGCGACACAGCGAGACTCCGTCTCAAAAAAAAAAAAAAAAAAAGAAAGTTACAGAAAGACCACTGCCTGAGATGGACTTGGGATCAAACAAAAAAAATGAGAAAGGAAAGCCCTCCAAAACTGATTCTAGAAATCATGGCTAAAGCTGGGCACACGTGTAGTCCCAGCTACTCAAAAGGCTGAGGCAGGAGGCTTGAGCCCAGGAGCTCTGGTTCTGGCTGTGGAAAACATAGCAAGACCCCATCTCTAATAATAATAATAATAATAATAATAATAGCTAGAATAGAATTCACAACAACTCACACTATATCACAACTTAGAGAGAGCTTATACATAAAATGAAGCTGTGTCCTTTCATGACATCAGAAAAAAAAAACACTTTAAAACAGAACAAAAATGAGATCAAAATCATAACATCATGAGGCCAGTGATACCACAGTAGCAGAAAGTCTCAGGAAATGAGAAGGAGTAGTGAAAAAGGATTCAGTTTAAAATCATTTTTCCCACCTGCTGTAGGGGAGAGGCAGCTTTGACTTCAGATGCTCATTCCAATTCCTTTGGGCGAAAAGAGAGTAATTCCTCACAATCCCATGATCCCCCTAAGAGATGATCAAGATACTTTACCAGAGCCCCCTTCTCCACAGTCAAAATTGATCTCTCCATCTGACTGAGAAAAGTGAGGTTAATAGTCTTACACCTCACCCCAAAAATAGCTCCTGGTGGATCCACAAATCTAAATGCAAAAATATGAAACCATATAAGCACTAGAAAAACACATGGCACATTTTATGACCTCACAACGGAGAAGGTATTTCCAAATACTATGATATAAAATCCAGAAGTCATTGAAAGAAATATTAATAAATGTGACAATGTATAAAAATATTCTGCATGGCAAAAAGCATGATGAGCAAAATAAAAATCAAACGTCGAACTAGAAGAAATTATATTTCCTATCAATATAAATAGCTTATTTCCTTAACCCACAAAGAAATTTTCGAAACTGGTAAGACAGACGGCCAGGTGCAGTGGCTCATGCCTGTAATCCCAGCACTTTGGGAGGCTGAAGTGGAAGTATTACGTGAGCCCAGGAGTTTTAGACCAGCCTGGGCAACACAGTAAGACCTCGTCTCTACAAAAAAATACAAAAATTAGTGAGGTGTAGTGTCATGTGCCCGTAGTCACAGCCACTCAGGAGGCTGAGGTAGGAGGATCGCTTGAGTCCAGGAGGCTGAGGCTACAATGAGCTATGATTATGCCACTGTACTCCAGCCTAGGCAACAGAGCAAGATCCTGTCTCCAAAGAAAAAAAAAGAAAAAAGAAAGAAAGAAAAAAGAAAAAGAAGAAATTGACATGACAAAAATCAACAAGCCAAGGGCTTGATTCCAAGCCCTCCTCTGAGTCTTCCCAGCTAGGTGCCTAGACAGAAACAGAAATAAGCCATGCTTGTTGTGCCCAGTCCAAACTTCTGACCCACAGAATCCCTGGAAAAAAAAATCAGTTGTTCTAAGCCACAAAACTTTGGTAGTTTGTTATACTACAATAACAAGTAAAATATTGGATTGTGCTTTGCTAATATATAGTTGGGAATTTTTCATAGTAAAATGTAGAAATTTTCCTGAGTAAAAGGGCTTGTGATTTTTCCTTTCTCATAATGTCACTGTCAGGTTTTTTGTTTTGCTAATCTCTTTCTATTCTCAGGAAGCATTTGTGTAATATTAACTCTTTCTCTTAAGTGCTTGGTATACTCCTAGTGACGGGCTAGTTTTCTTTAAGGGCAGAGTTTAACTGCTGATTCCATTTTTTTTTTTTTTTGAAATGGAGTCTCACTCTTTCAATCAGACTGGAGTGCAATGGTACGATCTCCACTCACTGCAACCTCCGCCTCCCGGGTTCAAGCGATTCTCCTGCTTCAGTCTCCCAAGCAGCTGAGACTATCTATAGACATGGGCCACCATGCCTAGCTAATTTTTGTATTTTTAGTAGAGACAGGGTTTCGCCATGTTGGCCAGACTGGTCTCGAACTTGTGACCTCAGGTGATCCTCCCGTCTTGGCCTCCCAAAGTGCTGGGATTACAGGCCTGAGCCACCACGCTGAGATGGCTCCAATTTTTTTTTTTTTTTTTGAAATGGAGTCTTGCTCTGTCACCCAGGTTGGAGTGTAGTGGCACGATCTCGGCTCGCTGCAAGCTCCGCCTCCCAGGTTCACCCCATTCTCCTGCCTCAGCCTCCGGAGCAGCTGGGACTACAGGCACCCACCACCACGCCCGGGTAATTTTTTGTATTTTTAGTAGAGACGGGGTTTCACCGTGTTAGCCAGGATGGTCTCGATCTCCTGATCTCGTGATCCACCCACCTCAGCCTCCCAAAGTGCTGGGATTACAGGTGTGAGCCACCGTGCCTGGCCTCCGTTTTTACTAATAGTTATATTACTGATACATTTATCCATTCACCTAAATTTTCAAAATTTTGGTTTAAAATTATGCATAGTGACCAGGCACGGAGGCTCACACCTGTAATCCCAGCACTTTGGGGGACCAAGGCACGTGGATCACCTGAGGTCAGGAGTTCGAGACCAGCCTGGCCAACATGGTGAAACCTCGTCTCTACTAAAAATACAAAAAATTAGCTGGGCATGGTGGTGCGTGCCTGTAATCCCAGGTACTAGGGGGGCTGAGGTAGGAGGATCCCTTGAACCTGGGAGGCACAGGTCACAGTGAGCTGAGATCGTGCCACTGCACTTCAGCATGGGCAACAGAACAGAGTGAGACTCCATCTCAAAAAAAATTAAAAAAATATTTATAGTATCATTATTTTGTTAATGAGTATACAATCTCCCTTTTTCACTCTTTTTTTTTTAAGCACTTTTTTTTCTTTTTTTTTTTTGAGACAGGGTCTCACTGTGTCCCCTAGGCTGAAGTATAGTGGCATGATCTAGGCTCACTGCAGCCTCCCCGCTCCAGGGCTCAAGCCATCCTCCTACCTCAGCATCCTGAGTGGCTGGGACTACAGGAGCACACCACCACACCTGGCTAATTTTTGTAGAGATGGCATTTGGCCATGTTGCCCAGGCTGGTCTCAAACTCCAAAGCTCAAGTGATTTGCCCGCCTCAGCTCCCCAAAGTACTGGGGTTAAAGACTGTGCCCAGTCCCCTCTTTTTAATTCTTGATTTTGGTTATTTGTGCTCCTTTCTTTATTCCTGTCTTCCTTTTCCTGATCAACCTAATCAGAGTATTATCATTTTTATTAATCTTTTCTAAGAAACATACTTTGGCTTCATTGATTTTCCCTACTATACATTTGCTTTATACTTTATTAACTTCTACTCTTTTCATTCTTTCTTTCTATTTATTTTATTTGTTTTAGAGACAGGGTAGGAAGGGTCTCACTATGTTGCCCAGGCTGGCCTCCAACTCAAGCAATCTTCCCACTGCAGCCTTCCAAGCAGCTTGGACTATAGGCATGCACCACCATGCCTAGCTTCTCTTTATCTTCTTTAGAATTATTTTGCTGTGTTTTCTCTGACTTACAAAATGTGGTCTGACTTACAAGATGGATGCTTGCTCAGTTTTTAGCTTTTCTTCAAGGCCATATACTTTTGAATCTGCAAATTCATCTTTCTGCAGTTCTAGAAAATGATCAGCAATTATCTCTTCAAATATTGCTTCTGCACCATTCTTGTTCCACTCATTTTGAAATTCCAATTAAATGTACATTAAAGCTGGGTGCAGTCCCACCTACATACTTGAGGTGGGAGGATCACTTGAGGCCAGGAGTTTGAGGCCACAGTGTGCCATGATCTCACCTGGGAATAGCCACTGCACTCCAGCCTGGGCAATGCAGCAAGAAAAAACTTGAAAAAAAAAAAAACAAAACTTTTTAAAATGTATATTAGAACTTGTCACTGGGTCTTTTTAATTCTCTAACCATCTTCTCTATATTTTACATTTTTAAAATCTCTTGACAGTTTATTCTGGAGAATTTTCTTCTATTCTATCTTCTAGTCCACTATTTCTCTCTTGCTAGGTAATCTGCTTTAAATTCATCCACTGCATTCTTGTTTTTGATTATTGTATGTTTTGGTTCTAGAATGTCTATTTGGGTTTTTTCAAATCTGTTGTCACTTTTTTTTTTTTTTTTTGATACGGAGTCTCGTTCTGTCACCCAAGCTGGAGTGCAGTGGCGCAATCTTGGCTCACTGCAAGCTGCGCCTCCCGGGTTCACGCCATTCTCCTGCCTAGCCTCCTGAGTAGCTGGGACTACAGGCACCTGCCACCATGCCCGGCTAATTTTTTTGAATTTTTAGTAAAGACGGGATTTCACTGTGTTAGCCAGGATGGTCTCGATCTCCTGACCTCATGATCCACCTGTCTCAGCCTCCCAAAGTGCTGGGATTACAGGTGTGAGCCACCACGCCTGGCCTGCTGTCACTTTTGACAGTGTCTACTTACTGACTTTTTTTGTTTTTTGAGACAGAGTCTCGCTCTGTCACCCAGGCTGGAGTGCACTGGCACAATCTCAGCTCACTGCAAGCTCCGCCTCCTGGGTTCAAGCAATTCTCCTGCCTCAGCCTCCCAAGTAGCTGAGATTACAGGCGCCCGCCACCACACCCAACTAATTTTTTGTATTTTTAGTAGAGATGGGTTTTCACTATGTTGGTCAGGCTGGTCTTGAACTCCTGACCTGGTGATCTGCCTGCCTCGGCCTCCCAAAGTGCTAGGATTACAGGTGTGAGCCACCGCGCCTGGCCTATTGTGACGTTATTATCTTGGCTTCTATTTCTTTTTGAATAGTAAATAGTGTTTTATATTCTGCATCTGAAATTCCAACATCTCATGGCTTTGACAGTTTTGTTGTATATGGCTTTTGCTAATTCTTTTCATGGTATCTTATTTCCTTGTGAACCTGGTTTTAATCCTATGTGCTAGTCATTACATAAAAAAGTTATTTAGAGGACTATTTTGATGTTCGGGATGATAACATCTTCTTCGAGAGAAAATTTTCACTTGCTTCTGCCAGCTGCCTGATGGCACTATTACTTGAGAACCATAATGATGAAAGATCTCGGTCTACGTTCCCTAGACCTAGAAGCTGGGTGGCAAGGCTATGTGAGGGCTGGCTTAGTTCAGGTTCCCTCTTATGCCCTTAGGGGTTCCATTCAAACTAGAAAAGTGGTTTATCTGATTCCCTGTCCTTGACGGACAACAAGCTAAGAATTCTGTCCTCATATGTGAAGCCACCAATGATACAGCTTAACCTTAAAAAATGCTTTCTCGGGATCAGCAAATGCTTTCAGAACAAAAATGGCTTTGGTGGCTATGCTTACCTGATAAATATTGAAACTCTAAACCTCAGTAACTTGGACTTCCTTTTTCACCTGGTGTGACACTTTGTGGCTGTTGCTGAATACATGGCCATAAATAACTTTGTATCTTGTAAGTTAAAAGTCAGTTCACTTTGTAGATGGGAGTGTAAACCAGTGAAAACTTCTAAGGATGAATTACAATATACATCACAATTGTATTTATTTATTTATTTAGAGACAAGCTCTGGCTCTATCGCCAGGCTCGTGTGCAGTGGCAGGATCTCTGCAACCTCTGCCTCCCCAGCTCAAACCATTCTCCTTCCTCAGCCTCTTGAGTAGCTAGAACTACAGGCGTGCAATACCACACCCAGCTAATTTTCTTTTTTCTTTTTATTTATTTTGTATTTGTTTTCATATTTTCTTCTTGGAGTTTTGCCCATGAAAAAAATGTTGCCCCGGCTGATGTTGAACTCGTGAGCTCAAGCGATCTGCCCATCTCAGCCTCTCAGTTTTGGAATTACAGGCATGAGCCACCACGCCTGGCACTACATCAAAATGTTAAATATATATACTCTCTGATCCAGCACAGTCTTCTTGAAATTAATCTCACAGATATACTTACAAAAATGCACAAAGACACACATAAATAATTTTCTTTGCAGCAGTGGTTTTTGCTAGTAAAAACTGAATATGACAACCTGAATATTCACCAAGAAGTGGCTAGTTATTAATACATAAATTATCGCATGTTTATACAACAGAATACCAATGTAATGCAAATGTATCATTTTTTAAGTTTTCCAACATCCAGTCACTTCTTTCTATTTGGGGTACTTCCCCATTGTGCATAGTCTCAATGGGACTCTGAACCTTAAGAAGTAACACTATGACAAAGGAACAGTTGGAATTTATTCCTGACAGTGTCCAAGGACAGTGATGGCAACACACTGGCCTGGGTGCTTCAGCTAAAACAGGATGATGATTCCCTGGCCTGCCTTGGTTCTGACAATTTGGAAGCCTTGTCTGACACTCCTTCAGTACATTCCCTGCTTCTGTTACTCAAAGCCAAAAGGTTTGTGATACAACCATGAAGTCATTCAAAAGAATAAAATGTATCTATGTGAACAGTAGTAGTAGAATATTTTGTATAATATGATCTCATTTATAGAATTTTTAAGCAACCAATAGATTTTATATTTGTTTGGACATGCATAATTTCTGGAAGAATTATCCAGGAAATTGTTAAGAATGGTTTACTTCTATGAAATGAGAATGGAGATTTGAAGGAAAGGGGAGAAGAAATCTTACTTAAATATTCTTTACCTTTTAAAAACTTTATTTTTTAAAAGTTTATTTTAAGAAGAAAAACAGGCAGATGAGATGGACTGCTTTCAAGCTGAGATAAACTGAAATTTTTAGGTGCTTATACATACTGAGGGCCATTCAAAGCCAAAGCCCCCTGTCATTCTTTAGGTGATAAGTGATAAGGAATGACATGTGCAAAGAAGAGTTTAGGCGTAACTTCAGCAGAAAGAGCTTTATTAGCTGGGCACAGTGGCGCACATTTATAGTCCCAACTACTTGGGAGACTGAGGCAGGAGGATCACTTGAGCCCTGGAGGTAGAGGCTGCAGTGAGCTGTCATCATGCCACTGCACTCCAGCCTGGGCAACAGAGCAAGATCCTGTAAGAAAGAAAGAAAGAAAATGAAAAGAAAAGAAGGAAGGAAGGGAAGGAAGGGAAAGAGGGGAAGAAAGAAAGAGAAGAGACAGAAAAGGAGAAAGAAAGAGGAAGGAAGGAAGGAAGGAAGGAAGGAAGGAAGGAAGGAAGGAAGGAAGGAAGGAAGGAAGGAAGGAAGGGAGGGAGGGAGGGAGGGAGGGAGGGAGGGAGAAATGTGAGGTTGGACTGGAGTGCTGGCAGTATGAATGGAATAGAAGGGAATAGTCCAAAAGATAAGATGATTTTCTATCTCTTACAATTATTTGTTACCCAAATACTTACTATTTTAGAGTGTCAAGCACAGGACAAAAGATATCTGAACTTTACCAAAATCAACCAAACAATCGATCAATCATATAGTCCACTTATCAAGTCTCAGTTCTCCTACCCATAAAATGGAGAGAATAAAATGCCGAACTCATAGGATTATTATAAGGGTAAAAGAAAGCTATGTATATAAAACATATGAAGTTTTCCATAAATGTTAACTACTAGTACTACTAATATTACTATTACTACCACAATGATGAGGATAATTTAAAAAGCAACCTCTCCATGTATTAGAATAGGACTCAAGTATATCTAAATAGCCTAACTTTCAGTAACACATTTACAGTATGGAAAGGGATGGCATAGAGTACATATTCATTGTCCTTTTTAAAAATATTATAGTCATTTAAAGACAGAAAGTTTTATTTCTAATGACTAGTGATTTTATAGGGGTAATCTTATAGAAAGCTAGTCAACTTTGGAGAAATAGTGAGGTTCCTAGCCCCTCTGCTACCTAAAGGCTGCCTCCTGAGTTCCCAGACATGGAAAAGCTTTAAGAATCCCAAAGGGCACCAAGTCTCATCTTTGTACCACATACTCCACCATAGATTTTTTTCTTTTTTTCTTTTTCTTTTTTTTTTTTTTGAGACGGAGTCTTGCTCTGTTGCCCAGGCTGGAACGCAGTGGCGTTATCTCCACTCACTGTAAGCTCCGCCTCCCGGGTTCACGCCATTCTTCTGCCTCAGCCTCCGGAGCAGCAGGGACTACAGGCGCCCGTCACCATGCCCGGCTACCTGCCTCGGCCTCCCAAAGTACTAGGATTACAGGTGTGAGCCACCTTTTTTTGACGAGTCTCGCTCTGTCACCCAGCTGGAGTGCAGTGGCGCGATCTCGGCTCACCGCAACCTCTGCCTCCCAGGTTCACGCGATTCTCCTGCGGCAGCCACCCTAGTAGCTGGGACGACGGGCGCTCGCCACCACACCAGTTAATTTTCGTATTTTTAGTGGACACAAGGTTCCACCATGTTGGCCAGGCTGGTCTCCAACTCTTGACCTTGTCAAGTGATCCACCTTCCTTGGCCTCCCGAAGTGCTGGGATTAAAGGGGTGAGCTACCGCGCCCAGCCTAACACAGTTCTTAGAGACCAAGGAATAAGGGTATAGTTTTTTTTAAACATTTACTGTTCAGGAAAGGCTAAAAAATAGTACAAAGAAATGAAAAGTCCCTCTCATTAAGTATAGATTACTCTAAATACACTGAAAATCCCAGTAAAATCATTTATTTATATATGACCTTAACAGAGTAGATAGATTCATGGCCCCCTTTTAATTTTAATGAAGTACTCATATTGCAAGATGCATAAAACCCCCAGCAGTTTATTTTGAAACTGCAAACAATCCTGGAAGGCTTGAATAATGAGCTTGACAAACTGGAGACTTTTATTCCACTACCATAAAAATAATGAGTGGGGCCTTTTGAAAAGCATGGCATATTCCAAAGGCTTAGAAGAAAAAAAATCATATGAAGGAGACTTAAACCTACATATCTGGTATGATTTTTACACACCAATTTGAGAAAACTAATAAAGCCAACAAATACCTATCAACTCTCTACTCTGCCATAAATAAAAAAGAAAAAAGAAATGTTTCAATTGGAATCCATATTTAGTACAGATCTTCACTAACTTACTATTATTTGCCGGGCGTGGTTGCTCATGCCTGCAATCCCAGCACTTTGGGAAGCCAAGGGGGGGCAGATCACCTGAGGTCAGGAGTTCGAGACCAGCGTGGCCAACATGGTGAAACCCTGTCTCTACCAACAATACAAAAATTAGCTGGGCATGGTGGCGCATACCTGTAATCCCAGCTACTCGGAAGGCTGAGACTGGAGAATCGCTTGAACCCAGGAGGCACAGGTTGCAGTGAGCCGAGATCGCACCACTGCACTCCAGCGTGGGTGACAGAACCAGACTCCATCTCAAAAACAAACAAACAAACAAACAAAAACCTTACTACTAATATTAGCCAAAAGACACATTATGGCTAATAATTAAGTTTTGGTTCTAACATATGTGAGATAATGCGATATATAAGCCAAACACACTTTTTTTAAGCTCAGAGATTCAGCTAAATGAGAACAGAAAATAAAAAGATTATTTTAGGTTAAATGATTTAGTTGCTCATAGTAATAAAGCAGCAATAAACTTTAAATTAGGTCTCTAGGCTGGGTGTGGTGGCTCACGCCTGTAATCCCAGCACTGTGGGAGGCCAAGGCAGGTGAATCGTGAGGTCAGGAGATCGAGACCATCCTGGCTAACATGGTGAAACCCCATCTCTACAAAAAATACAAAAATTACCCTGGCATGGTGGCACACACCTGTAGTCCCAGCTACTCAGGTGGCTGAGGCAGAAGAGTCACTTGAACCTGGGAGGCGGAGGTTGCAATGAGCTGAGATCGTGCCACTGCACTCCAGTCTGGGTGACAGAGCAAGACTCCGTCTCAAAATAAAATAAAGTAAAATAAATAAATGAGGTCTCTAATATTCCTCCCAACTCTTAGGTTTTATGACCTTATCACACAAGTACTTTCTTACTAAAAAACATGAGGTTCCCTAGCAAGCAGACACACACACACAAAATATATATACATGGAACAATAAAATAATCTATACACATAGACACACACAAAATGAGTGGGAGTACTAAGATGAAAGAAATATTTTCAGAGTATGAACAGGATGCTTTTCAGATGAAATCCTCAAGTATCAACAAAGAACTGTGGGTGAGCTTAAATCACGTGGGCCTAAACTACTCTGTAACTTATCTAAAACCAACATGATGGTATCTCTGAATTTAGACGCAGAAAGATACATGGTAGTCTGGATACTTAGGAGGATTTAGTTTAAAGCCAATGTGTACAAGAATATTTATAAACTTACATAAAACCTATAGAGTCTGGCAAGCTTTGGAGAGACAAACAAACAATTCTGGTCAGAAATGAACTTCCTGTAAATAGATTTCAGTGTTTTGACAGTAAACTGTTAAGCACTATTCCTTATAGTTTTTGTAAAAGGAATAAAAGGAAGGTAGAGAATACACAGATCGCTCAATACAGTTTCATGTTTGTTTACTTGTTTGTTTTCAATTGAAATTAAAACATTTCTTAATTTCTAATACTGAGGATAATTCTATTGATAGTATCTTTTCTTTTTTCTTTAAGAATAACAATATAAACAAAAATAAAAATGACAACATCAAAAAAATAGCACAGTAACATGTTAAATGATTTCTGGCAGTCTGTCAAAAATACAGATATTAAAATAGGACACTTAAATGATATTAAGCTTCAATAAATCCGTAAAACCCAAAACCGTAACAATTTTTAATACCCTACTCTCAGAAAAGAAAAAATGTCACGTTACTGAAGAACAAAAATCAATCAATAAGGTGATGATTTGCCTGTATCTTATCAATTGAGTTGGGGAAAATCCTGTCTCTGTGGCTGCCCCCATGCTCCCTGCCCTTTTCAGAAGACTTTCTTCAAACTGCAGGCAGCCTCAAAGTCTTTCCAGAAAATCTTTGAAAAAACACAGTCTGTTGCCTTCTGCATAGACACTTTGGATCTTACAATGCACTTAGAGGTTTGTCCTCTGCTAAAAACAAGTTAGGAGGACCAAGAATCTGTTTTTTTCCCCCAAGCTGGAAGCTCCTGCCCACCAGCAAATTACTGCCTATTCCAGCCCTGTCCCCACTGGTACTTGCTACCCCCTCACCCTCTCACCCTTGTCCCAGTTCTTAGCTAGCAATTAGCATCAAGTCTGGGCCCTGCTCAAAACCCCATCCTTCCCCTTGCTCTCAATATCAAGTTAAAATGATATTCAAAATGGGGTGTTGGTTACATAGGTGTATGCATTTGTCATGAGCATTTCACCATATGCAAAATTTATTTGGATTAAAAATTTTTTTAGGCCGTGCGCAGTGGCTCACACCTATAATCCTAGCAGTTTGGGAGGCTGAGGTGGGTGGATCACTTGAGGCCAGGAGTTAGAGACCAGCCTGACCAACATGGTGAAACCCCGTCTCTATTAAAAATACAAAAAAAATTAGCCAGGCCTGGTGGTGTGTGCCTGTAATCCCAGGTACTGGGGAGGCTGAGGCATGAGAATTGCTTGAGCCTGCGAGGCAGAAGTTGCAGTGAACTGAGATTGAGATCGTATCACAGCACTCCAGCCTGGGTGACAGAGCAAGATTCTGTCTCAAAAAAAAAAAAAAAAAATTTTTTTTTAAAAATTAATAAACTGGTCTACAATGCTCTGCTGGCCCTGTTAGCTTCTCTGAATTTATTTTGTGCCAAACTTCCCTCTCACTGTCCTTCGGTCACTTTTTTCAGCTTCTCCAAGGGCAAGTTCTTCTCTCGACCCTGAGACTCATAGCTCATTTCAGCATGTAAAACTCTTCAGCCAATCCCACACTCCCTTAACTAACCCCTTTCTCCTAGTTAATGCCTACTCACCCCACCAGGCTCAGCTTGGGTGCCTCTTCCTCCTAGGAGCCTTCCTTCCTCCCTTCACCTGTGTGCACAAGAACACGCTCACGTATGCAGGCCAAGGCATCTCTATGCTCCCTTAGCATTTATTATAAACGAGCATTAGAGTATAAGGTCCATGACAGCAGGCACTATGTTTTTATTAGTCACTGTCATAACCCTAGTAGCAGGTATATCACAGATGATCAGTAAATATTCATTTAATGAATGTCAAATGAAGGCATAAAGATGTCAGGCATTCTGATCTATAAACCTTCACCATTTTGCTGATCTAATGTGCTGTCGGGACTCTCTGTCATCTGAAATCCATCTGTGAAGATATCACAGCTCTGACTCTAATTCTACTTGGGTTTCCTATCTCAGAACATTCCTATCTCAGGAAATTTTCCAGGTTCAACTTAACGCAACAATTTTCAAAGAGCAAAATGTGTTTACTCTTAACATGTACACTTCAGGCACTTGTCTAACCTCTCAACCAACAGAAGTGGTTTGTCTAGACAAGGATTTATGTGAGATATTCGCTACATGGCGTTGGTCACATTGGCACTCCAAGGCAGCATAAACTTTAGCCTTTCCTGGGGTGGAATTAATGACGTGACACCTTCAAGCTTTCAGCTTTGGAAAATAAAAAAAAAGTAAGTCAACTGATTCCCTAAAAATTCTTTCTCTTGCAAGGTTGTTATGAGGCGGTGGGAAGAAAAATGAGAAAGATGAGTCAGTGTGAGTCAGTGTTAAGAAAAAAGCTCTGCTTCTGGTAAATAGTTTGCTCTTTTACTGACAGGACTAGGATTATCCGACTCCCACTTCTAAAAATACACAAATAACAGGTGGTATACATTATATAAGTGGTTCCAAAACACAGACTCAGATCATTGATTCTAAAAAGGGAACAGTTAATCAGCAATGAGCCAGACCTTCCCCAGAGCCTGCTTCTTGGAGAAGCCCCCAGACTAAGTAAGCATTTCCCTAAAGACAATTAAGATCCTAAATGCTTCCACAGCTCACTCAAGTGACCTAAAGGAATGACCGAGCCACCCTTACAATAACAACCACTTCATGAGCACCTACTACGTGCCAATAACTCTGCTAGGCTTCATACAATTCATCTTTAAACTTTACAACAATCCTGTAAGATGGTTGTTATTATCCATGTCTTATAGATAAGGAACCTGGAGCACAGGAGTTGGGTTAGACTTATACAGAGCTGCATAGCGGCAGCACCAGATTTGATTCGGAAGTGCCTGCTTGTTTCCTTTCATTCCAAACTGAATTCAGAAATACATATGAATCACCCTGAGTAAGGCAATGCATCAGGTACTGCAGGGGATACAAGGCTAGAAAAGGCCACTCCAATTATCAAGAAAGTAAAATACGAAGTAAATGAGACTATCAAGGAGAGCTTCATTTCTCTATTTCCAAGATCCCAAATAAGGCCCGCCACATAGAGGTTGTCCATGAAACTACTACTGAAACAAATGTGGAAGAAAAGGGAAACACGCAATCGAACGTAACACAGGCAGTCTGTGGTTAGTGTCACAAGACAGAATGTGCTGTGATGATTTAGACTCTATCTTGATGGATGGCTTTGAGAAATATGCATGAACAACATGGCATTTGAGATAAGTCTGACAAACAGACTGACAGGCAACAGAGAAAAGTAAAGAGATCAATGGAGTATGTGGGGGGTTTAACAGCTGAGACAAATCGTTTGGTACCTCTAGCAGCACAGGGAGAAATAAAGCTAGAAGAAACAGATTCTACATTGTGTTGGCCCTGAGTCTGCTTCAAGTCCCTTTTTATATAGAAAAGCGTAGCAATTATGATTATTTCCTAGCCGATTCAAACACATGGGGAGACACTCTTAATGGTTAAATAAATAAAAATCTGCTGTATAACCTTTTGTGGAACAAAGTGATGGTGGCAGAATATAACAGAATAAATGAATGTTTGTTTACAAATCTAGAACATATGCGGTTGTAAAACTAAAGGAGCATTACAGGTAAGTTCTACCACCTTTATTACCACAACTCTGCATCATGATGATAAGGGTTCTGTGACAGCACATTTTATTTTAATTTAACCTATAGCTCCTTCAGCAGAGGATCAGTCAAGTCAATGACACTCAACAGGCACAGTTGGCTAGAGGACTTTCCGGAAACAGAGGGGATGGGAGGCGTTTTTTGGTTGACATAACAGTTGATTGTCTCCTCACTCAAAGGGGCATTTAGTAGGTAGAGACCAAGATGTTAAACATCCAGCAAATTGTGGGGCTGTCTTATAGAAACAAAAATTGTCCCTTTACTCTGCTTGACTTTTAAATACCAAGATATTCATGTAAAGCTTTTTATAGTTATCTGAACCTAGAACTCTACTCCTTTTTGTCTGTAACAAAGTACTTTTGCATGATTTCAGAGGCAATGTATTTTCCAAGAATGCATTTACCAAGTAAAAGGAAAATGATGCTTTGTTTTGTATTTAAGGAGTGAATTCTCATGTCCATGATATATTTTCAGATAGTTCAGCAAAAAATGGAAATACACACACACATGCAGCTAAACTATATGCAGCAAAATGTTAACAACTGTTTGGGCTAGGTTTTTGGTACAGGTGCTCATGGTACTCTTTTCCGCATTTGAAATTTTTCATAATAAAAAGCTGGAGGGGAATCCATCTGGCCCTCATTAAGTGAGAGGTCATAATAGAGGTTAAGACCACTGACTCTAGAGCTCTGGGACCTCAGGCAGGTTACTTTCCCTCTCTCTGCCTCAGTTCCTCCATCTGTAACATAAGGATAATAATAGTGCCTATCTCATGGAGCAGTTGTAAGGATTAGATGACTTAAAAAAAAACGAAAGTTGTGGCTAGGCACGGTGGCCAAAGCTTTAGCAGAAAAACGCCTGGGAAAGCTTCACCAGAGTCCTCGTCCACCATGACAACACTCCTCCTGCTCATTCCTCTTATCAAACAAGGGCAATTTTTGCGAGATTTCAATGGGAAATCATTGTGCACAGAAATCATTACACATCCACCTTACAGTTCTGATTTGGCTCTTTCTGACTTATTTTTGTTTCCTAATCTTAAGAAATCTTTACAGGGAACCTTTTTTTTTTTCAGTTAATAATGTAAAAAAGACTGCATTAATATGGCTAAATTTCCAGAACCCTCAGTTCTTTAGGGACGGGCTAAATGGCCGGTATCATCACTACAAAATCGCATTGAACTTGATGGAGCTTATATTGAGAAATAAAGTTTATCTTTTTCATTTTTATCTTTTAATTCAATTTTTCCATGAATTTTTTTGAAGTCCCCTTTTATGTACCTAACAATGCTTGTGTGAGAATTAAATGAGCGAATATATATAAACACACAGCACAATGGTAAGCACATATTGGATGCTTACTACATATTTAAATGAAAGAATAAAACTGGTCCTGAAGATTCAATATATAAAAAACTAAGGTATACCTCAGGTACTAGATAAAATTCCCCCAGTTCCTTCAGAAGTTAAAATTAGTTCCAAATTCCATTTTTAAACGATTAACAAGGAAGATCAGAGATTATATTTAGACCTCTTCCTAACTCCCTTTTCACTGAAAGAGATACAGTATTATCAAAGAAAAATAAACAATTCCTGTAATTACAAAAATCCAAAACTTTTTCTGTTACTTTCTCAAATGGAAGTTTGTTTTTTTTTGAGACAAGGTCTCACACTGTTACCCAGGCTAGGGTGCAGTGGGGCAAACACAGCTCACTGCAGCTTCTACCTCCTGGGCTCAAGCAGTCTTCCCACCTCAGCCTCCCAAGTAGCTGAGACTAAAGCATGGGATACCATGTCAGCTATTTTTTTCTATTTTTCATAGAGATGGGGTCTTACTTTGTTGCCTGGGCTGGTCTTGAACTCCTGGGCTCAAGTGATCCTCCCACCTTGGCCTCCCAAAGTGCTGAGATTATAGGTGTGAGCTATAGCGTCAAGCCTTAAATGGAAGTTTAAATTAGAAGTAACACATCTTCTAGTACAACACTGGCCGGATGACTACTGGAGATGATTTGTGCGGGAGCTTTTGAAAAGAAATATCAACAAAGTATACCGAAATCTCCAGAAAAATAATCCAGAAGAAAAGACTGTGTAATAAAACATTTATACAGAACAGTATGTGGGGAAAAAAACGAACAGTTCATATGTCACTGGGACCAAATGACAGCTTCAGGATATTGCTCATTTTGAGATAAAACTGTATCTTGTACACGTTTTTTGTTATTTGGGCATAGAGTGGGGGTTTAGTTTGTTTGCATAAGTAAGTCTGCAAAAGTACAAGATACTATAAATCACAAATACTACGAATGCCAAAAGTTTAGTATCTGAAAAAGCAAAAATCAAACTTTTAAAAAGTCAAATCTAAAACGCAAGTGGTAGTTTTAAAAGTTTTAAAACTTCCTGAGAATTTAAGTCTACAGCATTGACTTTCTGACCTGGGTTTATGTAACTCTTATACCCAGGGGATGTGACAGCTGATTGTCGTGTCCAAACAAACAGTGCAGAAAATGATTAAAACCATCAGGGATATTTCATTTCTATTCCCACAGTATCTAATTCTTATCTCAGACAGATGTGTGTGTGTGTGTGTGTGTGTGTGTGTAGTGTGGGGGGGGCGTTGGATGAATGTTCTACATAATTAGAATTCTTTATAGTACTAAGGAGAAGGCAAAGTGTTTTAAAGTCTTAAAACTGATTTTCTAGAGAAATTCTGGCTTTCGGAAAGTAGCTAAGTACCTGTGGATGACTGAGCTATCTTTAATTAGGAGTTGAGCAAATTGTTATAAGCAAAATCTAGACAAATAAAGATACTGTTTATATTTCAAAGACAGGGAAACAGACTGCTACAAAACTTTTCCAACACAAATCCCCAGCAAATAGTTTTCCTTAGGAAAACTATTTTTATCACTTTATCAACTTGGTTGATAAGTATTTCATTTTCATGCATATATGGACAAGCTATATAAAGTAAAATTATTTTCATTATTTAAAAAACATTTTGCAAATGGAAACAAAGCTTAGTGTGCTGTAATGTTTATTTGCTAGGCTGACAAATGACTCTGCCACGAATATTATGAAGTCTCAGAATGAGAATACACAGAAGGAACTGGCTTGAATCCTGAAAAAACCTCCAGAACCATGGTCCCTCCCTCCAGATTAGAACACCACTCTGGAAAATTGTGATTAATGTTAATTAATCCAGAACATCTTTACATATATTATTCCACTGCCTGTGTGGGATAAGATGCTACCTTTTTTTTTTTTTTTTAGAGACGGAGTCTCGCTCTGTCGCCCAGGCTGGAGTGCAGTGGCGCGATCCTGGCTCACTGCAAGCTCTGTCTCCTGGGTTCACACCATTCTCCTGCCTCAGCCTCCCAAGAAGCTGGGACTACAGGCACCCGCCACCATGCCCAGCTAATTTTTTGTATTTTTAGTGGAGACAGGGTTTCACCGTGTTAGCCAGGATGGTCTCGATCTCCTGACCTTGTGATCCGCCCACCTTGGCCCTGGTCAGTCTTGCTCTATCATCCAGGCTGGAGTGCACTTGCGTGATCTCAGCTCACTGCAACCTCCGCCTCCTGAGTACAAGTAATTCTCCTGCCCCAGCATCCCAAGTAGCTGGGGTTACAGGTGCACACCACCACACCTGGCTAAGTTTTGTATTTTTAGTAGAGAGGTTTCACCATGTTGGCCAGGCTGGTCTCAAACTCCTGATCTCCAGTAAGCCGCCCGCCTCAGCCTCCCAAAGTGCTGGAATTACTAGTCATGAGCCACATGCCCAGCCTATTTTTAATGGAGAACAGGGTTTCACCATGTTGGTTAGGCTGGTCTCAAATGCCTGAATTCAAGTGATCCGCCCACCTTGGTCTCCCAAACTGCTGGGATTACAGGCATGAGCAACCGCGCCCCACCAATGCTATGTTTAAGATGCTATTACTTTTCCCATTTTTCTGATGAAGAAACTGCAGCTTAGAAAGGTCGGTGTCCAGGCCGGGCGCGGTGGCTCAAGCCTGTAATCCCAGCACTTTGGGAGGCCGAGACGGGCGGATCACAAGGTCAGGAGATCGAGACCATCCTGGCTAACCCGGTGAAACCCCGTCTCTACTAAAAAATACAAAAAACTAGCCGGGCGAGGTGGCGGGCGCCTGTAGTCCCAGCTACTCTGGAGGCTGAGGCAGGAGAATGGCGTGAACCCGGGAGGCGGAGCTTGCAGTGAGCTGAGATCCCGCCACTGCACTCCAGCCTGGGCGACAGAGCGAGACTCCGTCTCAAAAAAAAAAAAAAAAAAAAAAAAGAAAGGTCGGTGTCCAAAGTCACCAAGTTAGTAAGTGCCACAGCTGCCACACTCAGCTCCCACGAGCTACGCGGGAGTGATAGTAATGGCGGTGGCAGCACTTAGGCTGTACTCACCGTGTGTGGGGCATTGTTCTTCACACTTCCCTGTGTCAACTCATGTGATCCTCAAGACAACCCTATGAGGCAGGTTTGTATTTGGACCACCAGCCTCCTCTTTCTCTACCCTGCTCACCACACATGGCCTGCTTCTCTCCCCACAAAATCAAAATCAGCATCCCGATGTCATCATATTCTCTCTACCCTTAGTCTAAATCAAAATTTGTTCTAAAATGCTGGTAATTGTTGAAGCTTGATTATGGATAATGGAGGTTTTTTTCAATAGTATTCTCTCTACTTTTGCCTATATTTGAAATTACCTTATAAACATTTAACATGTTTTGCTCTAACATGGAACGTAAGCTATTGAAAAGGCTACAAGACTAGCTCCACTGACAATGAATTCAAAGGAAGTGTTACTGAAGATGGCTATGCAATAATAGAAGAACAGTGATGTTGATTCATTCTCTCATTCCAGGAACATAAATTGAGCACCCATGGTATGTTAGGATGTACAGATGTCCAAGGAAGGACTCCTGTCCTCAACAAGCTAAGAGTTTAGTAGCAGACACAAAATAAACACAAAGGTAATTATGGAGGAGGACTATTTATGAGAAATGTTATAAAAAGAAAAGTTTGAAGTGCTATGTGATTTGGAAAAAGAAATAACATCAGGACAAATTCCATTACATTGAACTCCCTGAGACAGTCCAAACTTTTTGGTATATTCAACATTATTTAAAATCAGTGAGGGGCCTGGGTGCAGTGGCTCATGCCTGTAATCCCAGCACTTTGGGATGCCGAGATGGGTGGATCACCTGAGGTCAGGAGTTCGAGACCAACCTGGCCAACATGGTGAAACCCCGTTTCTACTAAAAATACAAAAATTAGTCGGGTGTGGTGGTGCATGCCTGTAGTCCCAGCTACTTGGGAGGCTGAGGCAGGAGAATCACTTGAACCGGGAAGGTGGAGGCTATGGGGAGCCAAGACTATACCACTGCACTCCAGCGTAGGCAACAAAGTAAGACTCTGTCTCAAAAAAATAAAAAAAATTTGAAAAAACAAAAAATATACTAGAAAGGTGTCTCGGGAAAGAAGCTTACCAGGGCACCATTTATAATGACCAACAGTAAGGCCTGGTGATATTCATTTCAATTGATACACAGTAACCCATACATAACAACTGAAGAAACAAAGTAGAAGCTCTCTCCCTGATGGGATCAGGACTAATAATGGTATCACTCATTTTAAAAAATACAGTTAGAGAGGAATCATTAAAAATGTATGTTTATTTTCCAAATACTTGCTAAGGGATGAAAGCCTCTCCTCTCCCCTCTCCCCTCCCCTCTCCTCTTCTCTTCTCTGAGACAGGGTCTCTCTCTGTCACCTGTGCTGGACTGCAGTGGCATGATTATGCCTCACTGCAGCCTCAACCTCCCTGGGCTCAGGTGATTCTCCCACCTCAGCCTCCAAGTAGCTGGGAGTACAGGCACGCACCACCACAATCTGCTAATTTTTGTATTTTTTGTAAACACAGGGTTTTGCCAGATTTCCCAGGCTTGTGTCTCAAACTCCTGGACTCAAGTAATCCACCTGCCTCAGCCTCCCAAAGTGCTGGGATTATAGATGTGAGCCACTGCGCTCAGTGGAGGCCTTTTCTTGAGACTGAGTTCAAGCAATTAAAGTTTCTGCATGAACTACACTCATGATGTACATCTATGATTTTCAGTTTTCACTAGAACGATACTTGTGAAGTATTCTGAAGGCAGAAACATATATGTATATATGTTTTGGAGACAGGGTCTTACTCCATCTCCCAGGCTGGAGTAAGTGGCGTGATCATAGTTCACTGTAACTTCAAACTCGTGGGCTTCAGTGATCCTCCCACTTCAGCCTCCCAAGTAGCTAGGACTACAGGGACACGCCACTACATCTGGCTAATTTTACTTTTTGTAGAGATGGGGTCTCACTGTTGCCCAGACTGGTCTCAAACTCCTGGCCTCAAGTAATCTTCCTCCCTCAGCCTCCTAGTGTTAGGATTACAGAACCTCACCTGTCAGAATCTCCATATTTTTATAAATTTTTTTCTTCAATCTTTTCAGAGGTCTGTTCCACCTCTAATTTGAAAAGAATATTTTTTCTTAGCCATTTACCTTTATCAGGTAAACACATTCAACTTATTTTTCATAAAAGCAGTATCTCTTTTCCTTTTTCCCTTTATGTTTCATTGGTTAACATAATATTTAATTATTTTGTAATCACAATAATAAAACAGGCTAGGGAACAAACCCAGTTGACTCTTATTGACTGTCACTGTTATCAACACATTATCAGCAAACATTTATAATGCAGGCTGGGCACTGCAGGTGTGGTGGCTCACACCTGTAATCCCAGCACTTTGGGAGGCCGAGGTGGGTGGATCACCTGAGGTCAGGAGTTCGAGACTAGCCTGGCCAACATGGTGAAATCCTGTCTCTACTAAAAACACAAAAATTAGCTGGGCATGGTGGGCCACACCTGTAATCCCAGCTACTCCAGAAGTTGAGGCGGGGATGAACTGCTTGAACCCAGGAGGTGGAGGTTGCAGTGAACAGAGATTGCGCCACTGCATTCCAGCTCAGGCCATAGAGCAAAATTCCATCTCAAAAAAAAAAAAAAAAGGGGGCCGGGTGCAGTGGCTCAAGCCTGTAATCCCAGCACTTTGGGAGGCCGAGACGGGCGGATCACGAGGTCAGGAGATCGAGACCATCCTGGCTAACACGGTGAAACCCCGTCTCTACTAAAAAATACAAAAAGCTAGCCGGGCGAGGTGGCGGGCGCCTGTAGTCCCAGCTACACGGGAGGCTGAGGGAGGAGAATGGCGTAAAACCCGGGAGGCGGAGCTTGCACTGAGCTGAGATCCGGCCACTGCACTCCAGTCTGGGCGACAGAGCGAGACTCCGTCTCAAAAAAAAAAAAAAAAAGGAAGAAAGAAAGAAAAAGGAAAGTCAATGTAAAAACTGCAATTTTCTCCAAATAGAGGGGACAGCTAACATTGTTGGCTGCCTCCTGTGGTGGGCACTGCCCAATTCCAGGCTTGTATCTATTTTTCATTCTTCCACAGTTACAGAATCCCTCTGTTGTTGGGAATGGCAATGTATACAGCTAAGAAACGGCATTTACCAGCCTTCTTCACAAGAAAGAATGGACAATGAGATGTAAACTGAACATGGTGGTTGGGACTTAGGGTACTTTTAAAGGGTGTCCTCTGCCCTCCCCTTTCCTACTTCTTCCTGCCTCAAAGACCGTTTGGCTAGAGAGCCAGAGCAACACGTGCAGCCACAAGGTGACTGCAAGCTGTATGATAAGCATGGTGAAACAGAAAGAGATCGGCTGCCTGATGGCACTGTGGAACTACCATGCCAGGAACAGACTATCTACTTTGGACTTAATATTTTTTGAGAGAAAAATAATCTGTCTTCTTTAAAGACAGGTTATTTCTTTAAACGTGCTGTTATCAGCAGCCAACACAATTCCTCTTTGACCAATCTACTTAGCATCCATTCCCCTACCCATAGAAAAAAAACTTTTCTAACAGAAACACAATTCTGTTTCTGATTGGTCTAGAGATAATTTCATCCCTCTTGTAAACGGCTTGTTCAAGAACCAGGCCTAAGCCCATCAGGTCATCACATTGCCCTACTGACAGGAACTGGCTCAGGAATGAGCACATGACCCAGTCCAGGCCACTGAGATTCTAGGGTTAGTTCTCTGGCGGCTTCTGAGAAAAATTCTCACTCTAAGGAACAATTTTTCTTTTTCTTTTTTCTTTGTTGAGATAGAGTTTTGCTCTTGTTGCCCAGGTTGGAGTGTAGTGGTGTGACCTCAGCTTGCTGCAACCTCCACCTCCCAGGTTCAAGCGATTCTCCTGCCTCAGCCTCCCAAGTAGCTGGGACTACAGGCATCTACGATCATGCCCAGCTAATATTTTGTATTTTTAGTAGAGATGGGGTTTCACCACGTGGGCCAGGCTGGTCTCAAATTCCTGACCTCAGGTGATCCACCCGCCTCGGCTTCCCACAGTGCTGGGATTACAGGTGCTTTACAGGTGTAAGCCACCATGCCCAGCCAAGACAATCTTTCTATTCCTTAGGTGGGTGCCATACATAGATCTGGGGTCTAGGCCTATTGCAGCTATTTTGCTGCTTGCCTGAGGAAGAGGCCAATATTCTAGGGAGGGCACACCCAAGGAAATCTTCGGGAAAGAAGCCTGTGACAGTAGATTAAGTTAACCTTGAAGTCTGTCCAGGACAAGTATAACTGTATCAGCCAAAACATACACATGTTGCAGAGGTCATCTCAGAAGCAATGGAGTAGGTACTGAGAGTTATGCAAATATTTTGGGAAGGCTAAAGTAAGTCAGGTCTTCCCAGCGGGCATGCAAGGCAGGGCATGGGGTCTTCAAAATATTTCTGTGCCCTTTCCATACGAGGCCTGATAAAGAACTTACTATACAGTAAGTTTGCAAATACTGAGTTATTTTAGAAGTGCTTTTTGAACAGGTTTTTGCAAAAAAAAAAAAAAAAGGGTTACTATATAAGTGTTCATTTGTCAAAGGCTTTATAGTAACAAACGTAACAGCTGACATTTACATGTTAAGTTCTTTCTATCTGCGAAGACTGTGCTGAGCCCTTTATTTCATGCAATCCTCACAAGAAACAAGGAACTCTCATAATACCCACTTTACAAGTGAGGAAGCTCTGAAGTTTAGCAAGGTTAAGTATATTGTGCAGTAAGTAGAAAGTGCCTGGGCCAAGATGTGAATTCATGTCCAAAGGACTCCAGGGCCTCACTCCTAACCACAACTTTGTACTGCTTCCTTATGAATACACAAAAGCACAGCGACCCTATCTCTGAGAGTGCACTTCTTCAAAACATTCTGTTCTCCTAACCCTCTTAAGTATACTATACTTGTCACACCACAAGTCCCAATTTTTTGGTTTATAAAATACAGGTGCCAGGCACAGTGGCTCACACCTGTAATCCCAGCACCTTGGGGAGGCTGAGATGGGCCGATCACTTGAGGTCAGGAGTTCAAGACCAGTCTGGCCAACATGGTGAAACCCTGTCTCTACTAAAAATAAAAAAATTAGCTTGGTGTGGTGGCGCACTCCTGTAGTCCCAGATACTCGGGAGGCTGAGGCAGGAGAATTGCCTGAACCCAGGAGGCAGAGGCTGCAGTGAGCCAAGTTTGCGCCACTGCACTCCATCCAGCCTCGGCGACAGAGCTAGACTCTGTCTTGAAAAAAAAAATTATAAAAGAAATTTTTTAAAAATATGGCCACTACATTTAATATGTGCTATAAATAACATGCAGAGATCATCAAAAACCAATGAAAGTTAAGCCTTATGCACATAAGAAAACAATAGAATTATGTTATGCTTAACTGACACTGAAAATCAAGATTAAACCATCAGCTTTTTTTTTTTTTTTTTAAGTTTCATTCTGGTGATTAGCAGAAACACGGAGTAGGTAGGTTTGCAAAATCAGGACTGGGAGAAAGGAAGATAACTCACATTAATTAAGCCCCTTCTAGTGGCCAAGCTTTATAATGGTTAACTCTCACATGACCTCATGAGACATTTTACAGATAAGGGAATCTAGACTTAGAGACCTTGCCCAAGGTTACCCTGATCTGCCTGAAACGCAAGTTTTTGTTATTCTCATTATGCAACTCTGCATTCCTATGAGTTCCAGCAATTTCTAAGGATTGGCTAACAGAGAACAATGACCCTGAGGCCACATGAAAGCTCTGTAAGTTATTAGCCTCCCTGGAAATATCATTTTCATTTTCAGTTGCTTTCTTTTTTTTTTTTTTTTTTTTTTTGAGACAGAGTCTCGCTCTGTCGCCCAGGCTGGAGCGCAGTGGCTGGATCTCAGCTCACTGCAAGCTCCGCCTCCCGGGTTTACGCCATTCTCCTGCCTCAGCCTCCCGAGTAGCTGGGACTACAGGCGCCGCCACCTCGCCTGGCTAGTTTTTTGTATTTTTAGTAGAGACGGGGTTTCACCGGGTTAGCCAAGATGGTCTTGATCTCCTGACCTCATGGTCCGCCCGTCTCGGCTTCCCAAAGTGCTGGGATTACAGGCTTTAAGCCACCACGCCCGGCCGGTCATTTTCAGTTGCTTTCTATTATAGTGTCTTTGGCTTTAACAAATTACAAATAAGAAAATAAGCTATACTTGACCGGGCATGGTGGCTTATGCCTATAATCCCAGCACTCTGGGAGGCCGAGGTGGGAGGATCATTTGAGGTCAGGAGTTCAAGACCAGCCTGACCAACATGGTGAAACTCTGTCTCTACTAAAAATACAAAAATTATCTGGGCGTGGTGGCACACCCCTGTAGTCCCAGCTACTCGGGAGGCTGAGGCAGGAGAATCACTTGAACCTGGGAGGCAGAGGTTGCAGTGAGCTGTGATCGCGCCATTGCACTCCAGCAATGAGCAACAAGAGCGAAACTCCATCTCAAAACAAACAAACAAAAAAAAAGAACCTACACTTAAAAATCTAACGTTTCAAATTTTACTTAAAAACTACAAGAAAACAGGTATTATGTTTTATATAAGCCAATTAAAAAATACATATTTCTTTTCTTAGGTAGTAAAATATAATCAATAAGCAGCAGAATGTTAAGTTTTGGTACAAATATTCAAATAAAAACACAGTCTACCAGCCAGGTCAACATACAGAGATCCCGTATCCACAAAAAATTTAAAAATTAGCTGGATGTGGTGGCACACACCTGTAGTCCCAGCTACTCAAGAGGCTGAGGTGAGAAGATTACTTGAGTCCCAGAGTTCGAGGTGGCAATGAACTATGATTGCACCACAGCAACTCCAGCCTGGGTGACAGAATGAGACCCAGTCTCAAAAACAAAACAAAACAAAACCCACAGTCTAGTCTTAAAAGCACACAGCCCATGAAGAATCACTTAAAAAATAAATCAACGTCTGTATTTCCTAGTCCTTCATTGCTGATGTCACTAAATATCCCATTGCTCATGTCCTAAGCCCATCCTGATTAGAAAAGGGAGGAACAGGCCGGGCGCGGTGGCTCAAGCCTGTAATCCCAGCACTTTGGGAGGCCGAGGCGGGTGGATCACAAGGTCAGGAGATCGAGACTATCCTGGCTAACATGGTGAAACCCCGTCTCTACTAAAAAAATACAAAAAAAACTAGCCGGGCGCGGTAGCGGGCGCCTGTAGTCCCAGCTGCTTGGGAGGCTGAGGCGGGAGAATGGCGTGAACCCGGGGGGCGGAGCTTGCAGTGAGCCGAGATCGCGCCACTGCACTCCAGCCTGGGAGACATAGTGAGACTCCGTCTCAAAAAAAAAAAAAAAAAAAAAAAAAAAGAAAAGGGAGGAACAAAATTAGGGCTACTCTTGCTATCATCATATGCATAGGAGGTCTGGCTCCCTCCACTGAATTCCCATGCCTAGAAGCTAACCAAAGGGCTGAGTCAGTTTCTCCACCCACTCGTTCCTGCCCAGTCCTAACTTCCTTCCCCTCTCCAACCAACTAATACTGATGAGGCCCTACATTCCTTTAACGGTTCCAGTGCTGGTTAGAATCAGTTACTCTACCTCAGTATAACCAGAGAATCAAAAACATCAGTACTGCCAGGCACAGTGGCTCATGCCTGTAATCCCAGTACTTGAGGAGGCCGAGGCAGGTGGATCACCTGAGGTCAGGAGTTCAAGACCAGCCTGGCCAACATGGTGAAATCCCGTCTCTACTAAAAATACAAAAAAAAATTAGCTGGGTATGGTGGTGGGCACCTGTAATCCCAGCTACTCAGGAGGCTGAGGCAGGAGAATCTTTGAACCCAGGAGGTGGAGGTTGCAGTGAGCTGACATCATGCCACTGCACTCCAGCCTGGGCAACAGAGCAAGACTCCGTCTCAAACAAAAACAAAAACAAAAAAACAAAACAAAAACATCAGTACATGTGAAAATCCCTGGAAGGTTTTTCACATAACTCATGTACCCAGTTCAATTTGACTACCAGGGTATTAATTTGGTCACTGGGATAATGTAATTAATTTTGGTTAATTGGTAGTCACCCAAGAAAGCCTTTAAAGGAAGTTCTAAAATGAATCAATATATTGTATAATTTTATAAATGGATCAATATACTGTATTATTTTATAACTAGCATGCTTGAACATAAATGAATCCTTGACCGAGAAACTTGTTATAGCATAGGGTGGTTGCTTAAATACTGGAAAAACTGGGCAGGGCACAGTGTCTCACACTTGTAATCCCAGCACTTTGGGAGGCCAAGGCGGGTGGATCATCTGGGGTCAGGAGCTTGAGACCAGCCCGGTCAACATGGTGAAACCCCGTCTCTACTAAAAAAATACAAAAATTAGCCGGGTGTGGTAGGGTATGTAATTCCAGCTACTCAGAAGGCTGAGGCAGGAGAATCGCTTGAACCTGGGAGGCAGAGGCTGCAGTAAGCCAAGATCACGCCAATGCACTTCAGCCTGGGCAACAAGAGTGAAGCGCCATCTCAAATAAATAAATAAATAAATAATAAAATAAGTAAATACTGGAAAAATTATATTACTTGACCAGGACACCATATATTTTACATCATGACTCAGAGATACATAAATGGAGCTGAAACAGAAGTTTTACAAAACTTATTCTTACTCTATATGATGTATCTGAGATGAACTATGATTTTTTTCTATTTTTCCATTTAAAAAAATGCTAGGCCGGGCACAGTGGCTCACACCTGTAATCCCAGCACTTTGGGAAGCTGAGGTGGGAGGATCACTTGAGGTCAGGAATGCGAAACCAGCCTGGCCAACATGGTGAAACCCCATCTCTACTAAAAATACAAAACTTAGCTGAGTGTGGTGGTGTGTGCCTGTAGTCCCAGCTATTCGGGAGGCTAAGGCAGGAGAATCGTTTGAACCCGGGAGGCAGAGGATGCAGTGAGCCAAGATCGTACCACTGCACTCCAGCCTGGGTGACAGAGCGAGACTCCGTTTAAAAAAAAAAAAAAATGCTGGAACCTTTACCCCAAATATTCCTCAAGCTACATTAGCAGGCTACAATGTAGGTTGAGGAATAGCAGTTTGAAAAACACTAATACAGGCAGCCCTTCCACTGTGTGGTTTTGCAAATATATAAGGCCAACCCAGGAAAGCAATGTTGGGAGCAGTTAGTGTTGGACAGAGCATATAGATTCTGGCTCTTTTTTATTACTACATTAAGTTGAGCTATTAAATGAGGAATTTTTTTTCCACCTACCAGAGTGGAGCATAGATGACAGTGTGTAAAGGCTTCCTTTAATTGGGAGATAGTGGGATTAAACAGAGCATGTGACTTGGCATCAGAAAATGTGAATTCATTTTGTAACCCCAATATAATAAAATAACGGATCTAGACAATGATCATTAGTAGTTGCTAAGCCATTCTGTGAAAGACTGATGGGAGACTTATAATAGATTGATCATACTATCAACATCTGAACCCAATGATCAATCTTAATATCATGCAAAGAGAGCTAATTAGACCTTACTGCCTCCTGACATGATACAATAGGATGTGCAGAGCATCACCTATAGGGTACAAGGGACAAAAAAACCATAAAAGGAATAAACATATTAAATGGATGCTGACCAGGCACAGTGGCTCACGCCTGTAATCTCAACACTTTAGGAGGCCAAGGCAGGTGGATCACTGGAGATCAGGAGTTCAAGACCAGCCTGGCCAACATGGTGAAACCTCACCTCTACTAAAAATACAAAAATTAGCTGGGCGTGGTGGCATGCGCCTGTAGTCCCAGCGACTCAGGAGGCTGAGGGAGGAGAATTGCTTTAACCCTGGAGGTAGACGTTGCAGTGAGCCAAGATTGCACCACTGCATTCCAGCAGTCTGGGCAACAGAATAAGACTCCATCTAAGAAAAATAAATAAATAAATAGATGCAATCAGCCAAATGCAGAATATGAGAAGTTGCATAGGGCAAATGATACGACTTTTTAAAACAAATAAATGGCAAAGGGAAAAAAAAAAAAAGAAGAGGAGAAATTGCTACAGAGTAATAAGATTTTAAACAAGGGTATCCATTCTTTTGGCTTTCCTGGGCCACACTGGAAGAAGAAAAAAAATCACACACACAAAAAAATCTCATAATGTTTTAAGAAAGTTTACAAATTTGTGTTGGGGGGCCGGGCGCAGTGGCTCAAGCCTGTAATCCCAGCACTTTGGGAGGCCGAGACGGGTGCATCACGAGGTCAAGAGATCGAGACCATCCTGGCTAACATGGTGAAACCCCGTCTCTACTAAAAAATGCAAAAAACTAGCCGGGCGAGGTGGTGGGCGCCTGTAGTCCCAGCTACTCGGGAGGCTGAGGCCGGAGAATGGCGTGAACCTGGGAGGCAGAGCTTGCAGTGAGCTGAGATCCGGCCACTGTACTCCAGCCTGGGCGACAGAGCCAGACTCCGTCTCAAAAAAAAAAAAAAAAAAAAAAAAAAACAAATTTGTGTTGGGCCTCATTCAAAGCTGTCCTGGGCCACATGTGGCCCACAGGCTGCAGACTGGACAAGCTTGATTTAAGAGATGATCAATCAGGTCTAATATGGGCACCTTGTTTGGATCCCAGTGAACACAGACCAACTGTAAAAAGACATTTATGGGCCGGGCATGATGGCTCATGCCTGTAATCCCAGCACTTTGGGAGGCCAAGGCAGACGGATCATGAGGTCAGGAGATCGAGACCATCCCGGCTAACACAGTGAAACCCCATCTCTACTAAAAATACAAAAAATTAGCTGGGCGTGGTGGCGGGTGCCTGTAGTCCCAGCTACTCAGGAGGCTAAGGCAGGTGAATGGTGTGAACCCAGGAGGTGGAGATTGCAGTGAGCCGAGATCGCGCCACTGCACTCCAGCCCGGGCGACAGAGCAAGACTCCGTCTCAAAAAAAAAAAAAAGAAAAAAAAAGACATTTATGAAAGTTGGGCAGGCTGGGCATGATGGCTCATGCCTGCAATCTCAACACTTTGGGAGGCTGAGGCAGGCGGGCAGATCACCTGAGGTCAGGAGTTCAAGATCTGCCTGGCCAACATGGTGAAACCCCATCTCTACTTAAAATACAAAAATTAGCAGGGTATGGTGGTACATGCCTGTAATCCCAGCTACTCAGGAGGCTGAAGCAGGATAAGTGCTTGAACCCAGGAGGCAGAGGTTGCAGTGAGTAGAGATCACGCCGCTGCACTCCAGTCTGAGTGAAAGAGTGAGGCTCCGTGTTAAAAAAAAAAAAAACTGGGTACACTGACGTACGTCTGTATTTCCAGGTACTGATGAAGCTAAGGTAGGAGGATCCCTTGAACCTAGGCATTCAAGTACAGCATGGGCAACATGGCGAGACTACATCTTGAAAAAAACATTTTTTTAGAAAGCCATTTATAAAATTGTTGAGGAAACTGAATACCAAATGGATATTATGTAATACTTAGGAATGACTACTGCTTGTTTCCTTAGGTGTAATAATGATATTGTGACTACAAGGGGGAAAGGAGGAGGAAAAAATCCTTTTCTCTTAGATGTGTGTATTGAAGTACAGTATTCATGGATGAAATATGACACCTAGGATTTGCTTTATGATAATTTAAGGCAGGGTGGAAGTGGGCAATATAGATGAAATAGAAGTGACCATATGTTGGTAACTGTTAAAGCTGAGTATATTAGGTGTCTTTTATTATCTTTTCTACTTTTGTATGTTTAAAATTTTCCATAATAAAAGGCTAAAATATAAGAAGAAAATAAAACCTGGATTCAAACTCTAGGACTTATTAGATATAGTATCTGAGAGGGATCTGTCACATCCTCTGATCTTCAATTTTCTCATTTGAAAATGAGAATGATGATCCCTACCCCACAGAATTGTTGGGAGGACTAAAATGAGATCATGGATTTGCATCTTTTGGAAATCCAGCTCTTCTAAACTGCAGAGCTATTTACAAATGTTAGCACAACAGTTAGCTCCCTCTGTCTGTAATGCTCTGGAAGTAGAGAGAGACTACAGGTTTGTGGGAGTGGAGCTAAGTGATGGGCTGAATCCATCTGGACCCTACAAATTTTCATTTTGTAAGAGTTCCTTAATATGACACTGTGTACATTATATTGTCTTTTTCTCTCAAAAGCAGGCTGTCAGAATTTTCAATAAAATGTAAAAAATTTTAAGTTTTAAACTTTTAACAGAATTGTGACGTGCTCTACCTTGAATTATTTTTGTTTCTTATTTTCTCAATTATTCATATTTCTCCTACTAAAGTTAAAAAGTATATTTACAGGATGGCTGGGTGCAGTGGCTCACACCTATAATCCCAGCACTTTGGGAGGCCAAGATGGGTGGATCATCTGAGTTCAGAAGTTTGAGACCAGCCTGGCCAATATGGTGAAACCCCGTCTCTACTAAAAACGCAAAAAAAAAAAAAAAAAAAAAAAAAACCGCTGGTGTGGTGGCGTGTGCCTGTAATCCCAGCTACTCGGGAGGCCGAGGCAGGAGAATCACTTGAACCTTAAAGGCGGAGGGTGCAGCGAGCCAAAATTGCACCACTGCACTCCAGCCTGAGGGACAGAGTGAGACTATATCTCAAAAAAAAAAAAAAAAAGTGTATTTACAGGAGACTGTGTTGTTGACATAAAACTCAACACAGGCAGGGCATGGTGGCTCACGCCTGTAATCCCAGCATTTTGGGAGGCTGAGGCGGGCAGATAAGTTGAGGTCAGGAGTCAAGACCAGCCTGGCCAACATGGTGGAACCCCATCTCTACATAAATACAAAACTGCTGGGACCGGTGGCTCACACCTGTAATCCCAGCACTTTGGGAGGCTGAGGCAAGAGGATCACCTGAGGTTGGGAGTTCAAGACCAGCCTGACCAACATGGAGAACCCTGTCTCTACTAAAAATACAAAATTAGCTGGGCGTGGTGGCACATGCCTGTAATCCCAGCTACTCAGGAGGCTGAGGCAGGAGAATGGCTTGAACCCAGGAGGGGGAGGTTGCGGTGAGCCGAGATCGCACCATTGCACTCCAGCCTGGGCAATAAGAGTGAAACTCCATCTCAAAATAATAATAATAATAATACAAAAATTAGCCAGGCATAATGGCGGGTGCTTGTAATCCCAGCTATCCGGGAGGCTGAGGCAGGAGAATTGCTTGAACATGGGAGGCAGAGGTTGCAGTGAACCGAGATCACGCCATTACACTACAGCCTGCGCAACAGAGCGAGACTCCGTCTCAAAAAAAAAAAAAAACAAAACAAAAACATTGTTTAAAATATTCCAGGTGCTTTTAGAATAATAGATATGTGTACTTCAGTACTAAAGGTTCATCTCAAATAAAAGGAAATTAACAGAAGTTCAAGTACAGGCAACACAAAGGGATACCTGGCACTATCTGGCTTCAGCTTAAAGAATGGTTGGAAAGAGCCAGTGTAATCTCTCTAGGTGCAAATCAGATCAAGTCATTTCACTTCCTTTCAATGGTTTCTCCCACCTTCTAGAAGAAGTCCAAACTGCTAAACAAAGGCTCAGGTGGTTCTCCAGCCTTATTTCCTCCCTCCTCCCCTAGTCAAAGCCCCAACAGGACTGATGCCCCTTCCCACCAGAGGCCAGGAAAGCTTCATCTTCCACTACTCTCTCCCTTACCTCTTAGTGGTCAAGTCCTGTTGAGTCTCCTTCTGAAATGTCTCTCAAATCTGCCCTCTCCTTTCCCTTCCTGCTGCCACTGCCCTTTTTTACCCTTATTTCCCCAGCCCCCTAAAGAAGATATTTCCTGATTTTTTTTTTCTGATTATGAAGGCAATTCATGCTCATAAGAAAGGAAAATTAAGGCAATGAGGAACAGAATAAAAGTTTCCCCATGATCTCATAAACAGCTTACCTTTTAGTACACTTATGTTTCACTGCAGTATTATTCACAACAGCCAAAAGATGGAAGCAACTCAAAGTGACCATCAATGAATGGATAAACAAAGTGTGGTATAAACATGCAATGGAATATTATTCAGCCTTACAAAAAGAATGAAATTCTGACACATGCTACACAACAAGGATGAACCTTGAGGACAGGATGCAAGATTCCACTAACACAATGTATCTAGAGTAACCAAACACATAGAAAACAAAAGTAGAATGGGTGCTGTAAGGCCGGGCGCGGTGGCTCAAGCCTGTAATCCCAGCACTTTGGGAGGCCGAGGCAGGTGGATCACGAGGTCAGCAGATCGAGACTATCCTGGCTAACATGGTGAAACTCCATCTCTACTAAAAATACAAAAAACTAGCCGGGCGTGGTGGCGGGCGCCTGTAGTCTCAGCTACTTGGGAGGCTGAGGTGTGAACCCGGGAGGCGGAGCTTGCAGTGAGCCGAGATCACGCCACTGCACTCCAGCCTGGGAGACACAGCAAGACACCGTCTCAAAAAAAAAAAAAAAAAAAAAAAAAAATAGAATGGGTGCTGCTAAAGGCTGGTGGGGAGGGGGAAATGGGGAACTAAACCTCTTAAAGGTATAGTTTGGCTTTTGCACTTTTGCAAGATGAAAAAGTTGTGCAGATTGGTTGCACGGCATGAATACACTTAACACTACAAAACTTTACACCTAAAAATAGTTAAGATGGTAAATTTTATCACAATTAAAGATTTAACATTTTTAAAAAGAACTAGTATTTCCAGACATTTTTATTATAAACATGTATACATTTAAAAAAAACAGGAACATACTGTACTGTAATCTGCTTTTTACACCTAACCATATCATGTAAACATCTTTCTAATATATATAGCTCCCACCTAATTGTTTTTTGTTTTTTTTTTTTGAGATGGAGTTTTGCTCTTCTCACCCAGCCTGGAGTGCAATGGTGCAATCTCAGTTCACTGCAACCTCTGCCTCCCAGGTTGAAGGGAGTTTCCTGCCTCAGTTTCCCAAGTAGCTGGGATTACAGGCGTGCATCACTACACCCAGTTAATTTTTGTATTTTTAGCAGAGATGGGGTTTCACCCTGTTGACCAGGGTAGTCTCGAACTCCTCACCTCAGATGATCCGCCCGCCTTGGCCTCCCAAAGTGCTGGGATTACAGGTGTGAGCCACCATGCCGGGCCAATTTTTCAATTTTATAAAAACATGAAAGTCAATATCTTATGATGTCTTATGACAGACACCTCTTTTTTTTAACCTACCCTTCTCCAGTATCAATACTCTGATGTTCCCATGGGAAAACTACTTTACCTTACTCATCCTGTCCTCCCATCCCCATGCCCAGCCAACTCCTACTCTGTGTGGCTAAGCCAGGTACATGTATTTTTAAGTTTATTTCTAAGTATTTATTTTTCATGTTGCTATTGTCAGTTCTCCTACAATTACCTTTTCTATTTTTGGTTGCATAAAGCTATTGCTTTTTGTCTATCTTATAACTGCTGTTCACTTAGCCTTATTATATCTAAGTATTTTTAGCTTAATTCTTTTGAATTTTTTCAGCAGACAATCATATCACAGGTAGAGATTTATATCATCCAGGCAGTGGTTAAGAGTAAAAGCTCTGGGTCTTCAGGTAAACCTAGATTCAAATGCTGTGTGAACCTGAGTGAGCATTCTACCCCAGTTTCTTTATCCATAAACTTGCAATTATTAGAGGGCCTATCTCACAGGGTTGTTGTAAACATCACATTATTCATCAAGAACAGTGCATGAGCCGGGCGCAGTGGCTCATGCCTGTAATCCTAGCACCTTGGGAGGCTGACACGAGTGGATCACTTGAGGTCTGGAGTTCGAGACCAGCCTGGCCAACATGGCAAAATCCCATCTCTACTAAAAATACAAAAATTAGCTGAGTGTGGTGGCTCGCACCTGTATTCCCAGCTACTTAGGGGGCTGAGGCAGGAGGATCGCTTGAACACAGGAGGCAGAGGCTTCAGTGAGCCAAGATTGCACCACTACACTCCAGCATGGGTGACAGAGTGATACCCTGTCTCAAAAAAAAAAGAAAGAAAGAAAAAAAAGTGCATGAAAAGTACTTAACACAATACTAGTTCAATAAATGCCTGCTATCTGCCGATAACGAAAATTGTGACTTGCCTTCCACACTTATACCTTTATTTTTGTTGCATCACACTGGTGCACTCCTTTCAGGAATAACCTGGCTTCCCACGTCTCCAAAAAGTAACAGGCATCAGACTCCTATTGAAGGATCTGTACTGTGGAACTCCGCTACTCCCACCTTCCCAGGAAAGTTATACTATCAATTCTCTCCTTCATATCCTGTATCTTCTCACCCTTTCCCTCTCTACTGGCTCTTTGCCAACAGCATTTAATCTCTCATGCTCAAAAAAACTTCACCTATTCCCCAATCGCTCCCCAGCCTTCTCTCTACCTCCCTTCGCAGCCAAACTTCTCTGAGCTGCCTACACTTTGTCTTTCTCACATCCCACTCTTAACTCATCCCACTGATATATTATATTGAACCTTTGAAAGCTGCTGATATTATAGATTCCGCCCCAACCATTTCACCAAATCTGCTCAATGAGGTCCCAACTGACCTCCATATTTATTTACCCAAAAAGACACATTTTAATTTTTAACTTGTATTACTCAGACATCTCAGCAACATCTACAAAGGCCAACCTCTTCCTTTGGACTTCATTACTATACTTTGCTGGTTTCTCTCCTGTTCCTGTTTCTCTAGCCATTTCTTTTAGCATAGCCTGAGTGCATGACTCTTTCTTCCAAGAGAATGCAATGCAGTAGCCCTGAATAATCTCAGCCTTTTTTTTTTTTTTTTAACCTCTCTAGATAGATCTCTTTCAATATTGATCTTTAACTTCCAGTTGTAGTGGACCGCTTTTGGCTCCATGAATGTACTTTTGAATATGTCTGGAATATCCCCACGATAGCTAACTCAGACTACACCCTCTAGACATTTTATCAAAACCCTACCTGAATCTCCAAACTACGCTAGATTGACCTTAACATGCGCCCCCTTTCAAAATTCTCCTCACAATTATAATCACTTGTTTGATGCATATTTTCTTCACCAATCTGTGATCTCCTTGAGGGCAGGGACCTGCTTCCTTACTACCTACACGGTGCCTTGCACATAGAAGATGCTCATTAAATATTTTTTTAATTAGCCAGGCACAGTGGTGTGCACCTGCACTCTCAGCTACGTGGGAAGCTGAGACAGGAGGATCACTTGAGCCTAGGAATCTGAGACCAGCATGGGCAACGCAGTGAGACCTCATCTCAAAAATAAATACATACACGCACACACAGTCACACACACACATATATATGAATCACCACAAATGAATGCCTGCAAAGTGAAAAACAGATGGGAAGAATGATAAGACCAAGAGAGAGCCAGGCACAGTGGCTCATGCCTGTAATCCCAGCACTTTGGGAGGCTGAGGCGGATGGATCATGAGGTCAGGAGATCGAGACCATCCTGACTAACACGGTGAAACCCCGTCTCTACTAAAAATACAAAAAATGAGCCGGGCGTGGTGGCAGACGCCTGTAGTCCCAGTTACTCGGGAGGCTGAGGCAGGAGAATGGCGTGAACACGGGAGGTGGAGCTTGCAGTGAGCAGAGATCGCGCCACTGCACTACAGCCTGGGCGACAGAGCAAGAGTCTGTCTCAAAAAAAAAAAAAAAAAAAAGACCAAGAGAGAAACACAAAAAACTGATCTTTCTGAAACCATACCTCTGATCAAAAACACACACCTCTGGCTTAAAACCCTTTGATGGCTTCCCACTGCCCCCAAGATAAAGCCCAAACTCCTCCACACTTACGAAGAGTCTTCAAGAGGAGCACCTGCTTGTCTCTCAAACACCATCTAGCCAGACCCCCTCCAACTCTCATAATCTGCTCTCCAGCTAGCCTGAAATCCTTGCAGATTCCCAAGAAGTCTGCACTCTCTCCCCAAGGCTTTGCACACACTGCTTTCTCTACCTACAGCAAGGTACACTCCACCAGCCTCATCTTCTGGTCAACATAAAGGCAGCCTTCTTGTCTCATTTTGGAAGTCACCTTCTTTTGGCATCTCTCCCTGATCATCTACACTAACCTCACCTCCAGAAATCCAGGTTAAACTGTTTTCTCTGTGCATTCATAGTCCCTCTGCACGTCCAAAATCATAACCGGAATCACTGTGAATTCTTGTTTACGGGTCTGTCTCCTCCGGAAAACTGTGGAGTTCCCTCAGGACACGATGTCTCTTGTTCACTTTTTTACCCTGGCTATCAGCCCGGGCCCTGACTCACAATAAATGCTCAATGATGGTCTTCGTTGTAGTAGAATAATAAAAGCTCCCAAGTATTGAGGACTTACCTCCACGAATTTCAAATATAAATTTACCTTGTAATAACGTCATCAGACAGGTGCTACCATGATTCCCATTTTGCAGACGATAAAACTGACGCACAAAGAAGTCAATCCTCTCTGGCCCCAGAACAGTCGCACACACAAATACATTTTCTGCACAGTTTCGAGTTATTTTCCGGCCCCCAAATAAGAAGGGATTTTTTTTAAGAAACTTTCGAATGAGGTTTACCAATGGCTACAAATAAAATAAACAGCCGAAAACGGACTCTCCCTGAACGCGGGGCGGGGTCAAAGGGCGTCGGGGGCTCAGTCCCCGGCGTGGCTGAGGGACAAAGATCGGACCGCAGCCTCCCTCCCCGAGGTCCCCGGCGGCTCAGCCCCTCGCCCCCTGCGACGAGTCGACGCCAGGCCCGGAGCGTTGGGGCCGCAACCGGGCGCCCAGCTCCTGCTCACCTGCGGTCTCGCCGCCTCGCAGTGCCTGGGCCGCCGGCCCGCAGCGCCTCCCCGGGGCAGCCTAGCGCCAGCAGCCCGCAACCCGCAGCGCAGCCCGTTGCCTTGGCGACCTGGGCTGCCGAACTCCCGCGGCACTCGCGCTACGGCGGCTCGGATGGGACCAGGACGGTTCGCGTCCCTTTCGGCAGCCGCGGAGGGGGCAGAGGAGGGACGAGGTGAGGGACGAGGTGGGAGTCGAGGGACGAGGTGGGAGTCGAGGGCTGAGCTGCGAAGGAGGGATCCGGGTTGGAAGTAGGCCCGGGGAAGAGAAGGAAATGGGGACAGTGAGGCCAGGGGGAGGTCTTGGGCCGCGAGTACTGCTTGTGCCTCAGTTTATCTCTTTGTAACCTCAGATGGGGTCCGTGGGAGGAGGAAACGGAGCCTGAGGTGGTGGCTTGGTAGACTGGGTTTTTGTTTTTTTGTTTTTGTTTCGAGACAGAATCTCACTCTGTCGCCCAGGCTGGAGTGCAGTGGCGCAATCTCCGCTCACTGCAACCTCTGCCCGCTGGGTTCGAGCGATTCTCATGCGTCAGTCTCCCGAGTAGCTGGGATTACAGGCAGGTGCCACCACGCCCGGCTAATTTTTGTATTTTTAGGAGAGACAAGGTTTCACCATGTTGGCCAGTCTGGTCTCGAACTCCGACCTAAGCTGATCCATCCGCCTGGGCCTCCCAAAATGCTGGGATTACAGGCGTGAGCCACCACTCCCTGCCAAGACTGGGAATATTTGAAGACAAGAAAACTCATGTGGGAGGGGTGGCAGATTCCTCTCTTTTATAGTCTGAAGGGGTGGTGTGTCAAAGAGTGATTAAATTGGTTTCTTTGATGGAGAATTAGATCATCAGATTTAACTTCAATCTGAGGAATAATTTATTTTTCCTTGTGTCAAGCAATCGCACTTCTTGGAATAACTGCAGAAATGCTGAAACCCGAGCACAAAGGATATATTCATTACTTCATTTTTGTAAAAGCAAAAGAGTTGCGACCAGTCAAAATATCAAGGGCTGGGCGCGATGGCTCACACCTGTCATCCTGAAACTGCCTTTGCGAAGAATAATAACTGAGATAGCAGACCTAATTGACCCTGTTTTGCTTCTAACCCCTAAACTGTCCTGTTCATTCCTGGGTATAGGCTAAAGTAACTTTTTTTTTTTTTTTGAGACGGAGTTTCACTCTTGTTGCCCAGGCTGGAGTGCAATGGCACCAACTTGGCTCACCACAACGTGCACCTCCCGAGTTCAATTGATTCTCCTTCCTCAGCCTTCTGAGTAGCTGGAATTACAAGCATGCACCACCACGCCCAGCTTATTTTTTGTATTTGTAGTAGAGACGGGGTTTCTCCATGTTGGTCAGGCTGGTCTGGAACTCCCCGCCTCAGGTGATCCCCCCGCCTCGGCCTCCCAGAGTTTCAGGTGATCCGCTCGCCTCGGCCTCCCAGAGTGCTGGGATTATAGGTGTGAGCCACTGCGCCCAGCCAGGCCAAAGTAGCTTTGGGAAAGAATTTAGTGTATCGTTTAAATAATAGCCCTTTCCAGAAAGCCAAACTGTTCCTGTAAAACAAATGAAAGGCCACAGGCCACCAGCCACCAAGCCAAAATGAGAAGGGCTGGAGTTCTAAATACCTGTCATTATTCTTATTCTAGAGGTCATAAGATTTTTCTATTTTGATTTTTTGAGACAGTGTCTTGCTCTGTTGCCCAGGCTGGAGTGCAGTGGCACGACCTTGGTTCGTTGCAATCTCTGCTTCGCAGGTTCAAGCAATTCTCATGCCTCAGCCTCCCCAGTAGCTGGGATTACAGGGACCTGCCACCACGCTGGCTAATTTTTGTATTTTTAGTAGAGACGGCGTTTTGCCATATTGGCCAGGCTGGTCTTGAACCCCTGACCTCAAGTGATCCGCCTGCCTCAGCCTCCCAAAGTGCTAGGATCACAGACGTGAGCCACTGTGCCTGGCCCCCAGTTACTTTTGAGGTAAAATCACTGCTGTGAACCTAAGATGAGCCTTTTGAGATGTCTTTTCAGGTTTTTGCATTTCTAACAACCAGATGTCCACACTGGACCTGCCAACCAATTCTGTGGCCCCCATCCAGGAACTGACTCAGCAGAAGAGAACAGCTTTGACTCTGCAATTTTTTTTTTTTTTTTTTTTTTTGAGACAGAGTCTTGCTCTGTCGCCCAGGCTGGAGTGCAGTGGTGTGATCTCAGCTCACTGCAAGCTGTGACTCCCGTGTTCACACCATTCTCCTGCCTCAGCCTCCCGAGTAGGTGGGACTACAGGCGCCCACCACCACTCCTGGCTAATTTTTTGTATTTTTAGTAGAGACGGGGTTTCACCGTGTTAGCCAGGATGGTCTCGATCTCCTGACCTCGTGATTCACCCGCCTTGGCCTCCCAAAGTGCTGGCACTACAAGCATGAGCCACCGCGCCCAGCACCTCTCTGCAATTTCATCCTCCAGCCGAGCAATCAGCACTCCCGATTCATTGGCCCCCTACCCACCAAATTATCCTTAAAAACTCTGATCCTTGAGTTTTCGGGGAGGATGATTTGAGTAATAACAAAACTCAGGGCTCCCGCACAGCAAGCTCAGTGTGAATTACTTTGTCTTTTGTAATTCCCCCTTCTTGATTAGTCGGCTCTGTCTAGGCAGCGTGCAAGGTGAACCCCTTGGGCAGTTACAATCCCAGCACTTTGGTAGGCTGAGGCGGGCAGATTGCTTGAGCCCAGGAGTTCAAGACCAGCTTGGGCAACGTAGTGAGACCTTGCCTCTACAAAAAAATAAAGAACTTAGCCAGGTGTGGTGGTGTGCACCTGTAGTCCCAGCTACTCGGGAGGCTGAGGTGGGAGGATCCCTTGAGCCTAAGAGGCGGAGGTTGCAGTCAGCAGAGACTGTGCCACTGCACTCCAGCCTGAGTGACAGAGGGACACCCTGTCTCAAAAAAAAAAAAAAAAAAAAAAAGCCGGGCACGGTGGCTCACGCCTGTAATCCCAGCACTTTGGGAGGCCAAGGCAGGCAGATCATGAGGTCAGGAGACCAAGACCATCCTGGCCAATGTGGTGAAGCCCTGTCTCTACTAAAAATACAAAAATTAGCCAGACATGGCAGCACACTCCTGTAGTCCCATCTACTTGGGAGACTGAGGCAGGAGAATTGCTTAAACCTGGGAGGCAGAGGCTGCAGTGAGCCGAGATCACACCACTGCACCCCAGCCTATATGACAGAGCGAGACTCCTGTCTCAAACAAACAAACAAAAAGTCTATCCTTAGGGAATTGAGGAAATAAATTATGATACAACCATAAAATAAAATAGATTACCATAGCAAGAATTAAGACTGACCAAGGTAGATATAGATGTAGATACAGTTTAGATACAGAGCTGTCTTCAAGCTATGTAACCAGCCAGCGGGTTTACCTTGCCTGCTACCTAGACAGAGGGGACTTATCAAGACAGGAGTTGCAATAAAGAGTAACTCACACAGAGCCGGCTGTGCGGGAGACCGGAGTTTTATTATTACTCAAATCAGTCTCCCTGAGCATTCGGGGATCAGAGATTTTGTTTGTTTGTTTTGAGACGGTGTCGCCCAGGCTGGAGTGCAATGGCACAATCTCCACTCCCTGCAGCCTGTGCCTCCCTAGTTCAGGTGATTCTCCTGCCTCAGTCTCCACTCTGGAGTAGCTGGGACCACAGACATGCGTCACCACACCCAGTTAATTTTTGTATTTTTTTAGTAGGGACGGGGGTTTCACCATGTTGGCCAGGCTGGACTCAAATTCCTGACCTCAAGTGATCCACCTGCCTCAGCCTCCCAAAGTGCTAGGATTACAGGCATGAGCCACTGCTCCAGGCTGTGGAACCAGAGTTTTTAAGGATAATTTGGTGGGTGGGGGGAAGCCAGTGAGCAAGGAGTGCTGATTGGTCAGGTAGGAGTTGAAATCATGGGAAGCTGAAGCTGTCCTCTTGCATTGAGTCAGTTCCTGGGTGCGGGCCACAAGATCAGATGAGCCGGTTTATCAGTCTGTGTGGTGCCAGCTGATTCATCAAGTTCAGGGTCTGCAAAATATCTCAAGCGCTGATTTTAGGAAACGTTTAGGGAAGGTCAGAATCTTGTAGCCTCCAGCTGCGTGACTGCTAAACCATAATTTCTAATCTCGTGGCTAATTTGTTAGTCCAACAAAGTCAGTCTAGTACCCAGGCAAGAGGAAGGTTTGTTTTGGGAAGGGGCTGTTACCATCTTTGTTTTACACTGTAAACTAAGTTCCTCCCAAAGTTAGTTCAGCTTACACCCAGGAAGGAACAAGGACAGCTTAAAGGTTAGAATGAAGATGGAGTTAGATCTTTTACACTGTCTCAGTCATAATTTTGCAAAGGCGGTTTCAGCTATATATATGGCAGTAGTCTCCTAACTAGTCCTGCCGTTGCTTCTGCTATACCTCAACCCTAACACATCCCTGCTCCAGTCTTTATTCTAACCAGCAGCCAGAATGATCCTTTTGAAAGGTAAACATGGCCGGGCGCAGTGGCTCATGCCTGTAATCCCAACACTTTGGGAGGCTGAGGCGGGTGGATCACGAGGTCGAGTACAAGACCATCCTGGCCAACATGGTGAAACCATGTCTCTACTAAAAATACAAAAATTAGCCAGGCATGGTGGCGCGCGCCTGTAGTCCCAGCTACTCAGGAGGCTGAGGCAGGAGAATTGCTTGAACCTGGGAGGCGGAGGTTGCAGTGAGCCGAGCGAGATCGCGCCACTGTACTCCAGCCTGGCGACAGAGTGAGACTCCATCTCAAAAAAATAAATACATAAAATAAAATGTAAACTGTCAGGCCTCTGAGGCCAAGCCAAGCCATCGCATCCCCTGTGACTTGCACGTATACACCCAGATGGCCTGAAGTAACTGAAGAATCACAAAAGAAGTGCAAATGGCCTGCCCTGCCTTAACTGATGACATTCCACCACAAAAGAAGTGAAAATGGCCTGCCCTGCCTTAACTGATGACATACCACCACAAAAGAAATGAAAATGGCCGGTCCTTGCCTTAAGTGATGACATTACCTTGTGAAATTCCCTTTCCTGGCTCATCCTGGCTCAGAAAGCTCCCCCACTAAGCACCTTGTGACCTCCACTCCTGCCCGCCAGAGAACAACCCCCCTTTCACTGTAATTTTCTGTTACCTACCCAAATCCTATAAAACGGCCCCACCCTTATCTCCCTTCGCTGACTCTCTATTTGGACTCAGCCCGCCTGCACCCAAGTGAAATAAACAGCCTTGTTGCTCACACAAAGCCTGTTGGTAGTTTCTTCACACAGATGCGCATGACATAAACATGATTGGCGCGGTGGCTAAAAGCTTTTTTTTTGAAACTCCATCTCAAAAAAAAAAAAAGGTAAGCATGACCATGTCCCTCACCTGCTCAAAAGCTTTCAACTGTTTCCCCATTACATTTAGAATAAGATCTAGAGTTGTTGTCACCATCAACAAGGCTGGAAGTGAACTGCCCCCTGAATACTTGTCCAACCTCATCTCTCAGCATTTTCCCTCTAAGCTGTCACCATTGGAGGGTGTCCAGGTTCTTGGCGTCTTGAACAAAGAATTGGACACAACACACAAAGCAAGAAGAAATGAAAGGATTTATTGAAAATGAAAGTACAGGCTGGACACGGTGGCTCACGCCTATAATCCCAGCACTTTGGGAGGCCGAGGTACGCGGATCACGAGGTCGGGAGTTCGAGACCAGCCTGGCCAACGTGGTGAAAACCCCCCCGTCTCCACTGAAAATACAAAAATTAGCTGGGCGTGGTGGCGCACACCTGTAATCCTAGCTACTCAGGAGGCTGAGGCAGGAGAATTGCTTGAACCTGGGAGGCAGAGGTTGCAGTGAGCCGAGTTCAAGCTACTGTACTCCAGCCTAGGCCACAGAGCAAGACTCCATTTCACCAATACACTCCACAGTGTGGGAGGGGGCCCAAGCATAGGGGCTCAAGGGCCCCTGTTACAGAATTTTTGGGAGTTTACCCTCTACTTGGGACACGCCCTATGTAAATGAAGAGGATGAAGTAGAGTTACAAAGTCATTTACTTGGCCTACACCCTATGGAGAGGATATTTCCTGTCATAGCTGAAGTGTGAATCGGCCTTTTGTTCCCTGCCTCCAGACCCTGTTTTCCTGCCTCAAAGCATGCTTTCATCTCAGGGCATTTTCTCCTGCTCTTCCTCCAGGTATCCTTATGGCATGCTTCCTCACTTCACTCATGTCTGTGCCCCAGTGTCAAGCCCTCTAAAAGACCTGCCCAGACTACTCTTGAAAATAGTAGGGCCGGGCGCAGTGGCTCATTCCTGTAATCCCAGCACTTTGGAAAGCCTAGGTGCGCGAATCACTTGAGGTCACGCGTTCGAGACCAGCCTGGCTAACATGGCGAAACCCTGTCTCTACTAAAAATACAAAAATAAGCCAGGAGTGGTGGTATGTGCCTGTAATTCCAGCTACTGGGGAGGCTGAGGCATGAGAATTGTGTGATACCTTACCTTGTTTTAATATGAATAGACTCTCCCTTAGCTGAGAAAGCCAGAGGGACTCCATTTGGCTCCTTCATTTGTAAGACATCTAGGGCTCCTTACCCACCCCCTTCCTCAAGGACTTAACTTGTGCAAGCTGACTCCCAGCACATCAAAGAGTGCAATTAACTGATAAGGTACTGTGGCAAGCTATGTCCACAGTTCTAGGAATTCGCCCGGGTGATAGTACTCTAAAGCCCCCGCATTTGTGTCCGGCAGATAGCACCTAGAGCCCCTGCACCTATCACCTTGTGATGAATTTAAAGCCCCTGCACCTGGAACTGTTTGTTTTCCTGTAACCATTTGTCTTTTTAACTTCTTTGCCTGTTTTTACTTCTGTGAGATTGCTTCAGCTCGATTCCCCCTCCCCTTTCCAAACCAGAGTATAAAAGAAAATCCAGCCCCTTCTTCGGGGCTGAGAGAATTTTGAGCGCTAGCGGTGTCTCGGTCGCCGGCTAATAAAGGACTCCTGAATTAGTCTCAGAGTGTGGCGTTTCCCTATAACTCCCTTGGTTACAACAATTGCTTCAACCCAGGAGGCTGAGGTTGCAGTGACGTGAGATCATGCTGCTGCACTCCAGCCTGGGTGACGGAGTGAGACCCTGTCTCAAAAAAATAATAATCATTAAAATTTAAAAAAGAAAAGAGAATAGACCTCCACCAACTCTGTGTTCTCCTTTCTTTTTTCACAGCTTTTTTCAGTGTCTGTTATATACGTGTGTGTTTGTTGCTTGATTTTTTCCCCGACAGCATAAGATCTTTTAAGGGTAGGCACTTTGTTTTGTTCTCTACTATTTTCTCATCACTGGCAACAGTGCCTGACACATAGTAATAGCTTGGTAAATATTTATTGAATGAACGAATAAGTTAAGTGAAAAAAAAAAGCGGCGAGTGGATTACCTGAGGTCAGGAACATGGCCAACGTGGTGAAACCCTGTCTCTACTATAAATACAAAAAAAATTTAGCCAGGTGTGGTGGTGGGCACCTGTAATCCTAGCTACTCTGGAGGCTGAGGCAGAACAATCACTTGAACTCAGTAGGCGGAGGTTGCAGTGAGCCTAGACTGTGCCACTGCACTCCAGCCTGGGCGACAGAGTAAGACTCCGTCTCAAAAAAAAAAAAAGAATGCCATCACGTGTAAAAAGGAGTGATGGGTAATAGCTACAATGTTGGCATATGCATGCATATTCCAGTAGGAACTCCGGAAGGAGATCTGGGAGATGAGGGTGGGGAAAGGGTGGGAAGGACACTTCATTTTCACAGTGTGCTCCTTTATGCAGTATTTTATAACCAAGTACATGTGTTATCTTTTCAACAACATATGGGGGGAAAATAACCCAGGTTTTTTCACTCGCGTCCGTGTGAAGAGACCACCAAACAGGCTTTGTGTGAGCAACATGGCTGTTTATTTCACCTGGGTGCAGGCGGGCTGAGTCCGAAAAGAGAGTCAGCAAAGGGAGATAAGGGTGCGGCCGTTTTATAGGATTTGGGTCGGTAAAGGAAAATTACAGTGAAAGGGGGATTGTTCTCTGGCGGGCAGGAGTGGGGGTCACAAGGTGTTCAGTGGGGGAGCTTTTTGAGCCAGGATGAGCCAGAAAAAGGAATTTCACAAGATAATATCATCACTTAAGGCAAGGACCGGCCATTTTCACTTCTTTTGTGGTGGAATGTCATCGGTTAAGGCGAGGCAGGCCATTTGCACTTCTTTTGTGATTCTTCAGTTACTTCAGGCCATCTGGGCGTATACGTGCAAGTCACAGGGGATGCGATGGCTTGGCTTGGGCTCAGAGGCCTGACAGGCACCTGTAATCCTAGCTACTCTGGAGGCTGAGGCAGAACAATCACTTGAACTCAGTAGGCGGAGGTTGCAGTGAGCCGAGACTGTGCCACTGCACTCCAGCCTGGGCGACAGAGTAAGACTCCATCTCAAAAAAAAAAAAAAAAAAGAATGCCATCACATGTAAAAAGAAGTGATGGGTAATAGCTACAATGTTGGCATATGCATATTCCAGTAGCAACTCTGGAAGGAGATCTGGGAGATGAGGGTGGGGAAAGGGTGGGAAGGACACTTCATTTTCACAGTGTGCTCCTTTACGCAGTATTTTATAACCAAGTACGTGTGTTATCTTTTCAACAACATAAAGGGGAAACCTAGGTTTTTTCACTCGCGTCCGTGTGAAGAGACCACCAAACAGGCTTTGTGTGAGCAACAAGGCTGTTTATTTCACTTGGGTGCAGGCGGGCTGAGTCCGAAAAGAGTCAGCGAAGGGAGATAGGGGTGGGGCCGTTTTATAGGATTTGGGTCGGTAAAGGAAAATTACAAAGAGGGTTGTTCTCTGGCGGGCAGGGGCGGGGTCACAAGGTGCTCCGCGGGGGAGCTTTTGAGCCAGGATGAGCCAGGAGAAGGAATTTCACAAGGTAATGTCATCAGTTAAGGCAGGAACAGGCCATTTTCACTTCTTTTGTGGTAGAATGTCATCAGTTAAGGCAGGAACCTGCCATCTGGATGTGTACGTGCAGGTCACAGGGGATATGATGGCTTAGCTTGGGCTCAGAGGCCTGACAGGTTTGACAACGGATATGTAAAGATGGGAAGAGCTGCCTTGGGTGGCAGTGAGTCTCCTACCCTAGAAGAGATGTTGCTGAGGGGTTCCTGCCTGAGGTGGGAGATTGGAGTAGATGATCTCGAAGATCTGCTCTCCTCCCTTTGGCCAAGTAGAGGTGACACACTCAACTAGTTAGGGCCAGAAACACTAAGAGATGGGTGGGATCCTACATTTCGGAGGACAAATGTTTGCAGGTTAGAAAGTGAAAAACTGTTCAGCTGACAGCTAGACCTAATGTTTCTAATGGAACATAAACAGTGATCACAGAATATGAACAAAGATCAGACAAGACCACCATGTAGTTGGAGCAAGACACAGACAAAGCCACTCTGGTACCACAAATAGGACTCAACATCTTCCAATTCTGACTAATATGAGTGGATTTTGCTGCTTTTCCAAGAACAAATCTAGCCTTGTTTTAATCCTTCTACCTCCCGGATAAAAATATGTAAGATAACTGATCACTGAATTGCCTCTACTCCTTGACTGTGTCCAATCCAAAACTGTTCTCCACTTCCTTAAACTCTCCTTGGATTTAGTTACCCAGCATAAACCCAAATCCTCAAATAAGTTATCCGCAGTTACCTCTTACCAAGACACCCTATGTTTTCTTTGGTATGTGTTCTCCCTTTCTGAACAAGCTAAATAAACCTAATTCTTTTTGACTACAGGTATGTTTCTGGTAGAATTTGATCTATAAAATTTATCACAGTCTTAGCTCTCTTAAGTCCAGACCAACAATACTCAGACAGAAAGAAGCAAGAATGTTAAGGGCTCCCTGGAAAGTGCAGTGGTCCTGAAGCAACCTGACTTGAACTGGTATTTGTGTATGTGCGGTGAGGAGAGGGATCTGGGAAAAGAGAGGTAGGAATTATTAAATGTGAGTAGTTTTCTTTCTTCTTTCATCAACACTTTTCATGGCCTTGGGCACACTTTGAGCCTCATTCCGTTTCTGTAAAAGATGAATTTGGAATACATTTTCAAGGAATCCAGGAAATAACATCCCCAAATATGCCACACTGGAATGATGATTGCTCTGTCCATGAGAACTGCTCATGGACAGAAGGGCTTTTCATGAATTTCCCTTATCAGACTAAAGGCTGATAATCCAGAAGGAATTCAATTACTAATCCCCTTCCAGTGAGTTTTATCAATCAGGGAAGATTAACACACCACAGGAGAAGAGTGACACCTCATTGTCCAGACATCATCGTTTGCCACATTCCAACTAAACTATTATATATGTAAGTAAATAATGTTTTCATTTTCTTCTTTAAGTGAACTCTCAAATTTGACATGTGTTTTGAAAGGAATATTTACATCACTGGTTAAATGAGAAATCAGCATTGCTTGGTAGAAATGAAAAGGTTATTGCAAACACACACCTCAAAACAAAACAATATTTTTAAACTGCAGGCATGGTTGGCTGTTTGAGAGATTTGGAAAATGAAGCCCTTACTGTGTTAAAAAGGGAGATAAACATTAGAAAAATGTTAAATACCATACTGGCCTCAAACAACTAGCCTATTGGTTTGAAATGGGACGTTCTCATTCTGCTGTTTAATATCGCTTAATGTTCTGTTCATGCACCCTTAGAGCCTTTCATTTTTCTCAAATGGGGTGCATCCCACATTTTAGGAAACGATTCCCATCGTTTCTTGGTTAATTTGGACTCATCCTTTGGTTCGCAGATTAAAAAATAAATCTTTCAGAGAAGTCTTCCAAGACTACTGCCCAACTAAATTACTTTCCCCTTACAATAGTAGGTACTAAATACACCTTTATTGAAAGCCTATTCCCCCATACTGCTTCATCGTATTCATTACATTGGGGCATGGTGTCAGATCTCTTAACTAGAGAATAAATTCTGAGCGTAGATACCGTGCCTCTCTGTACACTTCTGTAACCTCCAGATCTTTGCACAATGAATACAAATGATATAAGGAATGACACCTTCCCAGTTCTGCAATCCCAGGATGGTTTAGCCCCGCCTTCCCCCTCAGCCAATGACAGGCGCACCCTCAGCCAATGACAGGCCCCCCATACCCCCGGCTCGGCCGCTTCGGTCGTGGACGGTGGGCGGGGCCACGCCGTGACGCATCCGTGCGCCCCTGGAGGGCCAAGTTTCCGGCTTGAGGAACCGTCGGTTTCTGGGGAGACGCCTCAGCTGGCACTTACCACCGCATTAGAAAGCAGCCTCAGGACCTGCCACCTCCTCACTGGCGTCACCATGGGGGCTGTCCTGGGTGTCTTCTCCCTCGCCAGCTGGGTGAGTTCGGGGTCCCGAGTCCTCGCCGGACCTGCGGTTTGTGGGGAAAGGCCTCAAACCCAGACCTGCACGGGCCTTGGCTCCAGAGGCCCTCGGGATGTCAGGAGGCCCTGGGCTACACAGGGTGTCCGGGGCCCCAGACCCAAATCCAAATCCGCGATACCCTTAGGTCGGGATCGGGGGTCTCGCCCTCTGGGTTCCTCGGGAAACGGTGGAGGTCGGCCGCCATTGTTTACAATTCGGATGGCTCCGCCCTGCGAGGCTTCCTGACTGTGGGTTCCTCCGGAGCTGGAGTGGGACCAAGGAATGAGAGCTCCCAGCGCGGGAGCTCCGGTTCCTCCCGAAGCACCTCTAAAGGTGCCATCTTTTAATTCTGGGTGGCTCAAGTAACATTTTTATCCCCTATCACGGGATTTGCCAAAACTGCAGAGTACGTGGCAAAGCTGGGATTTTAGCGGAGGCTTGTCTGCAGTTCTGGTGCAAGGGAAAGAAGGCTTTAGATTGTTACTCAAAATTGGAAACCAGGGCCTGAATATTTTGGGACTGCTATAAGTCATTTATCCGAGGGTAATCACCCCAGCATTCCTCTCTTCGAGAACGTTTGTGACAGTGAAGTGAGTAAGTAAATGGGTTTAATCACCTAGTAAACTGTAAACATTTTAAAGAGAAAATTTTGGGGCCTATAAAAGAATATGCTGAGTTCCCTCATTTACCCTCTTCAGAGTAGCGTGATTCCTTGATTCCTCATTCTCCAGCTGATGTAATTGACCAAGTGTGTAGAAAAAGCACACTCAGTTTTCTCCTGCTGCACTCACAACACACTTTTGACACCAGATACGTGGTGTGTGGGGATTTTCTCCCAAACATCAGGCAAACAGTCGCTCTGCAGGGGATGCCCTACAAGTCAATTCCGAAGCTCTCTACTTGGAGATAGCATCAAATCACACAAGTTGAGGGCTCAGTCTCACAAGACTGTGCCCACTTTCTGTGTCAATGGCAAGCCTCAGGTTGTTTTACCTGTGCTTCTGACCGGCCACCTATAAATCAGAGTTTCCATGACCTCCCTCCTTGGCTTTGATTAATGTGGTCACAAAACTCAAGGCAACATGTTTACTGGTTTGTTATAAAACTATTTTATTTTGTGTATTTGTATATTTTTAATTTTAGATTCAGAGGGTACATATGCAGTTTTGTTACAGGGGTATATTGCCTTATCCTGAGGTTTGGGCTTCTAATGATTCCGTTGCCCAAGCCGTGAACACAGTATCCAATAGGTAGTTTTTCAACCCCTGCCCCTCCCCTCCTTCCCCACTCGTGGAATCTCTAGTGTTTATTGTTGCCATCTTTGTGTCTGTGTTCCCAGTGTTAGGTCCCACTTGTAAGCAAGAATATGCTGTATTTGGTTTTCTGTTCCTGTATTAATTCACTTGGGATAGTGGCCTTCAGCTGCATCTTTGTTACTGCAAAGGACATGATCTTCTTCTTTTTTATGGCTACTATTAATATATTTTTAAAGATACAGATGAAGTGATATGTAAGACAAGGTATAGGGGAAGGGGTCTGGAGCTTCCATGCTCTGTCTGGGGCAGTGGCACCATCTTGGCTCTCTTCAACCTCTGCCTCCTGGGTTCAAGCGATTCTCATGTCTCAGCCTTTCAAGTAGCGGGGATTATAGGTGTGGGCCACCACGCCCAGCTAATTTTTGTATTTTTGGTAGAGACGGGATTTCACTACGTTGGCCAGGCTGGTCTCAAACTCCTGGGGTGTGAGCCCCCATGCCCAGCCAAAAGTTCTTCTGAACTTTGTCCTTTTGGGCTTTTATGCAGTCTTCATTATGTAGTCAGCATTCATTGAATCATTGGCTTTTGGTGACTGGCCTAACCTTCAGCCTCTCCTCCTTGGAGGTTCAGGGGTGAGACTGAAAAATCCCAACCTCCTCCTATGACCCTCCCCCATCATGAAGCTTACCTGGGGACTGCCAGTCACCAGTCATCTCATTAGCATACAAAAAGACACTGGTTATTCCAAGGATTTTAGAAATTGTATGCCAGGAAATGGGAACCAAACGTACTTATATTTCACAGTATTACACCAGGGATTCTGTTTCAGCTCTTTCTCCTTTTTTTTTTTTTTTTTTTTTGGAGGGGGACAGTTTTGCTCTGTCACCCCAGGCTGGCGTGCTGTGGCTCAGTCATAGCTCATTGCAGCCTTGAACTCCTGGATTCAAGTGATCTCCCACCTCGGCCTCCCCAGTAGCTGGGACTACAGGTGTGTGGCACCATGCCTGGCTTCATTCCACTATTTCTTAGGAACAGAATGTATTTTAGAGTTGTTGGTCCTAAATCAAAAGAGTGTTTCATTTTTAAGGGCTTTCTTGAGAGCAGTGGTTTTCTAATTTTTCTGACCTTGACCTAAAGAAAGATTGTACATAATTGATCTGGTGCACCTATATGGAGACAAAGGTTTATGAAATAATCCTATACCATCTACTGTACAATTTCCCTTTTATCTTCTATCACATTAGAAAATCCTGGTGAGTTGAAGGCCGGGAGTGGTGGCTCATGCCTGTAATCCCAGCACTTTGGGAGGCCGAGGCGGGTGGATCACAAGGTCAAGAGATCGAGACCATCATGGCCAACATGCTGAAACCCTGTCTCTACTAAAAATATAAAAATTAGCTGGGTGCATGGTGGTGCGCGCCTGTAGTCCCCGTTACTCAGGAGGCAGAGGCAGGAGAATCGCTTGAACCGGGAAGGATGAGGTTAACAATGAGCTGAGATCACGCCATTGCACTCCAGCCTGGTAACAGAGCGAGATTCCATCTCAAAAAAAAAAAAATCCTGGTGAGTTGATTTTTACAATCCGCTAGTGGTTCAAAATCACTATTTACAACATACATTCTTTAAAAATATAGTTACAAAAGTCATTAGTTAAGGAGTGAATTGTTAATTTGAAACATTTTTTTCTATCATGATAACTTGAAATGCATTTTGGCTTTGATTGAAAGCTAAGATTTGAACTGATGCCATCCAGGCATTTCTATCTATATGGTGCCTTTATATTTCATTAATCCCTTTTATTCAATAGAAACAGTAAGGAGTTCTATATACCAGAGAGTGGAAATGAGTAAGGGAAAGAATAATAGAGAGTGAAATCAGAAAGGTAGAGAGCAAAATCATGTTGATACCCGTTATATGGTCTTGTAGGTTTTTAAGGACTTTGGCTTTTACTCTTAAGTTATATGGGAATCTGTTATAGAGTTTGAAAAAAGGAGTGATATGATCTGGGCCTGTGTTTTGACAAGGTGGATTATCGTTGCTGTGTGGAGAATAGATGGTAGAAAAGTAAGGGTAAAGCAGTGTAGGCAGGGAAAAACCTTCCTCCAGCCTTTTGGGTTCTGTTTCTAGGGCTTGTGAATTTAACTGACAAAACAGATTATTTAGAGGAACAAGAGTTTATGCATGCAAGACATGTTCACACAGGAGTGCTCAGTAATAGTAACTCAAAGGGGGTGGTTAGAACTTGAGGCTTTCTTTTTTTTTCTTTTTTTCCTTTTTGAGACCAAGTTTCACTCTTGTTGCCCAGGCTGGAGTGCAATGGTAGGATCTCAGCTCACTGCAGTCTCTACCTCCCAGGTTCAAGCGATTCTCCTGCCTCAGCCTCCCAAGTAACTGGGATTACAGGCATGTGCCACCACACCCAGCTAATTTTGTATTTTTAGTAGAGATGAGGTTTCTCCATGTTGGTCAGGCTGGTCTTGAACTCCCGACCTCAGGTGATCTGCCCGCCTCAGCTTCCTAAAGTGCTGGGATTACAGGTATGAGCCAGTGCATCTGGCCAAGACTTTCTAATTTAGTAGGAAAAAGGAAGCTGGGAGAAAGGCTTCTATGAGAAGAGCAAATAGGTTTCCTTAGGAAAGACAAGTTTGTTTTTAGAATAGGAAATGAGAAAGTTTGTGGTTGGCTGGGCGCGGTGGCTCAAGCCTGTAATCCCAGCACTTTGGGAGGCCGAGACGGGTGGATCACGAGGTCAGGAGATCGAGACCATCCTGGCTAACATGGTGAAACCCCATCTCTAAAAAATACAAAAAAACTAGCCGGGCGAGGTGACGGGCGCCTGTAGTCCCAGCTACTCGGGGAGGCTGAGGCAGGAGAATGGCGTGAACCCGGGAGGCGGAGCTTGCAGTGAGCTGAGATCCGGCCACTGCACTCCAGCCCGGGCGACAGAGTGAGACTCCGTCTAAAAAAAAAAAAAAAAAAGGTTGTGGTAGTACTTGTTTATGCAGGTATGGCAGGTCTTTCGAGCTTCTTCATGGCCTTAAAACTTCTCTGGAGAGGGACTTTATGGCAGCCTCATTTCCCAGAAGTTGCTGCTTTTAGTCAGACAAGAGAAGCTCCCAGAAGGCTTTTTTTTTTCTTTTTCCTGCATCTGTTGAAGCTCAGATGCCTTCAGCTTAAAATAATCTTTATAACAACTCAGAGCTTTTTTTTTTTTTTTTTTTTTAGGACAGAGTGTCCCTCTTTCCCGCGGGGGGTGCAGTGAGCCAAGATGGCGCCACTGCAACCTCTGCTTACCGGGTTCAAGTGATTCTCCTGCCTCAGCCTCCCTAGTAGCTGGGATTACAGGCATGTGCCACCACGTTAGGTTAATATTTTGCATTTTTAGTAGAGATGGGATTTCACTGTGTTGGCCTGGCAGGTCTTGAACTCTTGACCTCAGGTGATCTGCCTGCCTTGGCTTCCCAAAGTGCTAGGATTACAGGTGTGAGCCACTGTACCGGCCAACTCAGAGCTTCTGAATGGATCCCTACAGCTGTGAGATGGGAGCTTTTGAACTTAATCCAGATGAGAGATAATAGTTGTGGCTTGGACAAAGGTGATAGCTAAGGGTACTGTGAAAATGGTCAGATTCTGGATATATTTTAAGGATAGAGCTGATGTACTGACAAATTGGATGAGGATTTTGGGAAAAGGGAAGGCATTCAGGATGACTCCAGGCTTTGGGCCCAAGCAACAGGAAGAATAGAGTTGTCATTTACTGAAATGGGAACATGACATAACATATAGTAGGACAGATTTGTCGCACAGATATTTACTGAGTACCTGCTATGTAAAGCTACAAAGGATGTAACATTGTAAAGATAGTCTCCCCTTCGAGATATTTACATTCTTAAGACAACTATAGGTAAGTTAAGTTTATTAGTTTGCCGGGGCTTCATAACAAAGTACCACAGACTGGGTGGCTTAAACCCAGTGATTCTTATCTCTGAATTCTAGAGGCTGAAAGTCTGGGATGAAGGTGTCAGCAGGGTTGGTTACTTCTAAGGCTGGTGAGAGAGAATCTGTATTATGCCTCTCCCCTAGTTTTTTTTTTTTTTTTTTTTGGTTTGCTGGCAGTCTTTGTCCCATTTTCCCCTTTTTAGAAGGACACAGTCATATTGGATTAGCTGCTCACTCTACTCCATATAACCTCATCTTAACTTACTACATCTGCAATGACCAAGTAAGGATACATTCTGAGGTATTGGGGATTAGGACTTCAACATAAGAATTTGTGGAGGACATGCCTCTGCAGTGTTTGGCCTATATTGTAGTTAAGAATTGGATGGAGGCCGGGCGCGGTGGCTCAAGCCTGTAATCCCAGCACTTTGGGAGGCCGAGGCGGGCGGATCACGAGGTCAGGAGATCGAGACCATCCTGGCTAACATGGTGAAACCCCGTCTCTACTAAAAATACAAAAAACTAGCCGGGCGTGGTGGCGGGCGCCTGTAGTCCCAGCTACTTGGAGGCTGAGGCAGGAGAATGGCCTGAACCTGGGAGGCGGAGCTTGCAGTGAGCCGAGATCGCGCCACTGCACTCCAGCCTGGGTGACACAGCGCCAGACTCCGTCTCAAAAAAAAAAAAAAAAAAAGAATTGGATGGAGACAGACTGGCTGGTCAATTTCCCATTGCTATTGCAATTACAAATAATAATGGCTACCACGATATATTGAGCCTGATATATATGTCAGGCATTATACTAGGTGCTTCATATTCCTGACATCATCTCATTCTTTACTCAGTAACCATGTTCGAGTAGGTGGTATTATGCTCGTTTTTACAGATGAGAAAACTGAACTTTTTTTTTTTTTTTTTTTGAGATGGAGTCTCGCTCTGTCACCCAGGCTGGAGTGCAGTGGCGTGATCTTGGCTCACGGCAACCTCCACCTCCCAGGTCCAAGCAATTCTCCTGCCTCAGCCTCCCAAGTAGCTGGGATTACAGGTGCCTACGACCACACCCAGCTAATTTTGTGTATTTTTAGTAGAGACAGGGTTTCACCATGTTGGTCAGGCTGGTCTCGAACTTCTGACCTCAGGTGATCCACCTGCCTCGGCCTCCCAAAGTGCTGGGATTACAGGCATGAGCCACCGCGCCCGGCCGAAAACTGAACTTTTTTAGAATGAATGTTAGCACCTTGCTGCAGACCACACAAAATTATCATAAAGTGCACACAAGATACCATCTATAAAAAATGAAGATTATTCCTGGGACCATATTTTAAGGCCAGAGTTATCCATTGTTTACGTCTGCTAATTCTGAATTAGCCTGTCCTTGTAATATGACTTGATAATGTCACCCCTCAGAGCAATGTTTTTTTTCAGGCAGTTTCCTAATCAAGCGTAGTGACTCAAATTATATCCTCTCTTAGCTGGGCATGGTGGTGCTTGCTTGTACTCAGGAGGCTGAGGCCAGAGGATTGCTTGAGCCCAGGAGTTTGATGCTGCAGTGAGCTATGATCACACAACTGTGCTCCAGGTTGGGCAACAGAGTGACACCTTGTGTCTTTAAAACAAAACAAAACTAAACAAAGCCTGGGTGCAGTGGCTCACGCCTGTAATCCCAGCACTTTGGGAGGCTGAGGCGGGCGAATCACTTGAGGTCAGGAGTTTGAGACCAGCCTGGCCAACATGGTGAAACCCCGTCGCTACATAAAAATTAGCCAGGCATGGTGGCACGTGTCTGTAATCCCTGTAATCCCAGCTACTGGGGAGGCTGAGGTAGGAGAATTGCTTGAACCCAGGAGGGTGAGGTTGCAGTGAGCTGAAATGGTGTTACTGCACTCCAGCCTGAGTGACAGAGTGTGACCCTGTCTCAAAAAAAAAGGAAATAAAATTATATCTTCTTTCATGTAGTGTGGTCATTAACAGATTTTAGCAGACTAAAGATCTAGGTTACTCTTTTTTTTGAGACGGAGTCTCAGTCTGTCGCCCAGGCTGGAATGCAGTGGCACAATTCTGCTCTCAGAATTTAATTAACATTTATTGAGCTGTTAATATGTTTCAGGTAGTGTTGAGGTGCTCATTTAATACAGCAGTCTGAGGGAGGAAAATTCTATCATTGAGTTCGTTTTACAGATGGTGAAATGGGGTTAGAGTACGTAACTTGCTGGGATAAAAAGTGGTAGAAATAATATTTACTCCAGAGTCCATACTTTTTTATTTTTTTATTTTTTTGAGACGGAGTCTCACTCTTGTTGCCCAGGCTGGAGTGCAGTGGCGCAATCTCGTCTCACTGCAAGCTCCACCTCCCGGGTTCACGCCATTCTCCTGCCTCAGCCGCCGGAGTAGCTGAGACTACAGGTGCCCGCCACCACACCCAGCTAATTTTTTTGTCTTTTTTAGTAGAGACGGGGTTTCACCGTGTTAGCCAGGGTGGTCTCAATCTCCTGACCTCGTGATCCGCCCGCCTCGGCCTCCCAAAGTGCTGGGATTACAGGCGTTAGCCACCGCACCCGGCCCAGAGCCCATACTTTTAACCACTTCCTCCCAGCCATGATTCTCTCAGTTAAAACTGTAAGGCCTGATTTGCCTTGCTTTCTCTTCTGTGACATCTGCGTCATAAAGGAGTCTACTGAACGCGCTCTCAGGTGACCATGGTGTGCTCATTCCAGGTTCCATGCCTCTGCAGCGGTGCCTCATGTTTGCTGTGTAGTTGCTGTCCTAACAGTAAGAATTCCACGTTGACTCGCCTCATTTATGCTTTCATTCTCCTACTGAGCACTGTTGTATCCTATATCATGCAGAGAAAAGAGATGGAAACGTACCTGAAGAAGGTAAGAAGTAACAATGCCCTTAATGTATTGGTTATTTTTATTTTTATGTTTTGCAAAATTCTAGTTTAATTCTTCATTGTTAATCAAGTTCATTGTAATTTGGAGATTTTTTACTTATACGGGGTATGGTCAGAACACAGAAATATGAGGACGTTAGTCCTTTTCCGGAAATACAGAATGAACATCTTTAGGCTCCAGTCGAGCAACTGAGAGAAAACATTAAAAGAGTGCCTCCAAAACATTTTCTTTCCTTATGTGTTAAAGGTTGAAGCATCTAAACTGGACTAGTTCTTCACCTCTGGAAGGACTCAGTGGTAGCTGGAAAATCTCACGGGAAAGTGGCACACAGCCTCTTCAGCCTAAAAGAGCATATTTTTGTGAAACAAAGTCTCACTCTGTTGCCCAGGCTGGAGTGCAGCAGCAGGATCTTGGCTCACTGCAACCTCCGCTTCCCGGGTTCAAGCAATTCTCTTGCCTCAGCCTCCCAAGTAGCTGGGATTATAGGCATGCACTACCATGCCTAGCTAATTTTTTGTATTTTTAGTAGAAACGGGGCTTCACCATGCTGGCCAGGGGTGGTCTTGAACTCCTGACCTCATGATCCAACCACCTCAGCCTCCCAAAGTACTGGGATTACAGGCGTAAGCCACTTTGCCCAGCCGAACGAGCATTTATATTTTTAAAATACAAGTTATTTATACTGTTTGGTAACAAGATTGTAAATGCATTGGAAGACAGAGAAAAATTCCATAGTCAGTCTCGCAGTTGTTGAAGTAGTTAATTTTCTAAATCCAGTCTTTCCTGTCTAAATATAAATATTCTGATAACATTGAAATTGCTTTTTTCCAGATTCCTGGATTTTGTGAAGGGGGATTTAAAATCCATGAGGCTGATATAAATGCAGATAAAGATTGTGATGTGCTGGTTGGTTATAAAGCTGTGTATCGGATCAGCTTTGCAATGGCCATCTTTTTCTTTGTCTTTTCTCTGCTCATGTTGAAAGTAAAAACAAGTAAAGATCCCCGAGCAGCAGTACACAATGGGTATGTTAGATTTATGATTAACTGGTTACATTATGGTGTGGCTCTTCCTTCCCTTCAGCAGTTAATATTGCCATTCTGATGGAATCAATGGAATATGTAAATGAGTGACTCAGATATATTTCTGGTCTATTATGCATGTGAAATTTTTTAATGTCATTTTCAGTTAGATTGCTGTAACATGGAGGGGATAGGGAGTCTTGTCTTTTTATTTTCTTCTCTTAAATTCCTTTGCTTCATGTTCTTAGATTTTTGTTGAACACCTGTTAAATAGTTGAAGCACTATGTTAGATACTACATAGACACACACTTTCTTTTTTCCATTGTTTAAAGATAAACAGGTACCTGATAAAGTTAAACAGTGTACAAGAAGTCAGTGAATATATATGTGCTACTGATTTACATATTCTATTGCTTCTGACTCCTGACCACCTTTTACCTATGTTTCCAATTGTCTCCCTTTTTTTTGTTGTTTTGTTTTTGTTTTTGGACATGGAGTTTCACTCTTGTCACCCAGGCTGGAGATCTCGGCTCACTGCAACCTTCCCCTCCCGGGTTCAACTGATTCTCCTGCCTCAGCCTCCCTAGTAGCTGGGATTATAGGCACCTGCCACCATACCTGGCTAATTTTTGTATTTTTAGTAGAGATGGGGTTTCACCGTGTTGACCAGGCTGGTCTAGAACTCCAGACCTCAGGTGATCCGCCCACCTTTGCCTCCTGAAGTGCTGGGCTTACAGGCGTGAGCCACCGTGCCCAGCCATATTTCTAATTCTCAAAAGACTGAATGGCGTTTTGTAAACTTAATATGTATTATAATCCCCTTTTTACAGATGCAGTAACTGAATTGCAGAGGGGTTAATAAATTGCCTGAGACCTGTTAACCAGTTGGAGGTTGGAGCTAAGATTGAAACTTAGATCTGTCTAGCTCCAAAGCCTGGTTCTTTCCACTCTGCCATACAAGGCAGTCACCAAAGATCATGAACTGAAAATCAGGTGCCAGTGATAAGCTGTGTCATTGTGGGCAAGGTATCTGTGCCCTGTATTGTAAGCAGAGGATTTGTGATTACTTTTCATTCAGACCTTACAGTTAATGGCTCTGTGTGTACCTAACACTGTTATTTTAGAACTCCCAGAATGCTAGAAAAATGCCTACCTTTAAGTGGTAAAAGTAGGGTGACTCTAAATTTTCAGTTTTCTCTGGTAATAAATGTGAGTGATTTGTCCTCTATGCTAATGTTGTCCTTTAATTGTGTGAAATATTAAATAAATTAGCCTATTAAATGAGTAGTCAAATGAAGAAAATAGTCTAGACAATCATGTTGGGGGGAAAAAGCTATTAAGCTATTATTTTTGCATTTCAGAAATGAATTTTTCTCAGTATAATAGTGAAAAAATTTAGCATTTTATAAATGCATTTTTATATTTTAATAGGTTTTGGTTCTTCAAAATTGCTGCCCTTATTGGAATCATGGTTGGATCTTTCTACATCCCTGGGGGCTATTTCAGCTCAGGTAGAGTTCACCTTTGAGGGGGTTAATTTAAACTATATAAACTTTATAGATGATTGAGTTAAAGCTACATTTTAGGCCGGGCACAGTGGCTCATGCCTGTAAGCTCAGCACTTTGGGAGGCCAAGGTGGGTGGATCACCTGAGGTCAGGAGTTTGAGACCAACCTGGCCAATATGGCGAAGCCCTGTCTCTACTAAAAATACAAAAATTAGCCAGGCATGGTGGTGCACACCTGTAATTCCAGGTACTCAGGAGGCTGAGGAAGCAAAATTGCTTGAACCTGGGAGGCAGAGGTTGCAGTGTGCCAATATCGTGCTACTGCACTCCGGCCTGGGTGAAGATCAAGACTCTGTCTCAAAAAAAAAAAAAAGAAAGAAACCTACATTTTAATTACTGTTTTGCAGAACTGACAATTAAATGAGATGGTATCCAATTAATAGGACTCAGTATCTGCATCTCTCTCTCATAGAGAGAGAGAGAGAGAGTCTCTCACTCTTGTCTCTCAGGCTGGAGTGCAGTTGCATGATCTCAGCTCACTGCAACCTCCGCCTCCTGGATTCAAGCAGTTCTCTGCCTTAGTCTCCCAAGTAGCTGGGGTTACAGGCGCCCACTACCACCACGCCCAGCTAGTTTTTGTGTTTTAGGTAGAGATGGGATTTCACCATCTTGGCCAGGCTGGTCTCGAACTCCTGACCTCGTGATCCACTTGCCTCAGCCTCCCGAAATGCTGGGATTACAGGTGTCAGCCACCATGCCTGGCTGCTACTCATTAATATGTGGTTTTGAAGTCAGGAGGCATTCACTGCACCTCTCAGGTTTTCTGGAACCGTATGTTAATCTTTTGGCAATATCTTAATAGTTTGTGTTCTCACTTGATGCAATACAAAGCTAATCAGAGAGCCTGTCAAAATAAGGACTTAGAACTCTTGTGCTCCCGTATCTGTCTTAACCTACTTCCTTAGCATGCATCAGGTGACATCTTTAGATTTCTACTAGGATTTTCCCACCTCTAAAAGAAAAGACTTACAGTATCATTTGGAACTCAGGTCCCAGGCTCCCCTTGGCACAAGCTAAAACGTATTTTAAAAGGTCTGAAAACCAGTAGAATGCTTTTAAGAATCCTTTGAGTTTGGAATCTTGCTGTACTGCTAGAGACAGAATGTCTACCACCTCTCTCGTTTTAATTGAAATCCTTTCAGAATGTTGGATCTTCTGAAATGTTACTCTATGGTAGAGAATAACTTGTTCTCTTGGTTCTTGTAGTCTGGTTTGTTGCTGGCATGATAGGGGCCGCCCTCTTCATCCTCATTCAGCTGGTGCTGTTGGTAGACTTTGCTCATTCTTGGAATGAATCATGGGTAAATCGAATGGAAGAAGGAAACCCAAGGTTGTGGTATGCCGGTAGGTATCTCTACTCACCTATGTTAGCCATACTGCTACATTAAGCAGGGTGTACAATAAAAATCATGATTATAGTCCCAGCAGCTATAGTCCTCAGCGACAGAGTCCAAGGTAGGAGAATGGCTTGAATCCAGGAGTTCAAGACCAGCCTAGGCAGCATATTGAGACTCCATCTTTGCATTAGAAAAAAAAATTGCCAGGCATGGTGGCATACACCTATAGTCCTAGCTACTCAGAAGGCTAAGGCAGGAGAATCTCTGGAGCCCAGGGTCTCAGAGCTGCAGTAAGCTGTCATCACACTGCTGTACTCCAGCTTGGGTGACAGAGCAAGACCCTGTCTCAAAATAATAATAAAATTAAATAAAAGGGAAAAAATCTATAATTTCCTGAATTTGGCTCTGAATTATATGCATCACTGGAAGAAAGTAGCACAGATAATATAAATCGTTGGGTTTTCCCAATTTATTTATTTTGAGAGTCATAATGTAATTCCTTGTGTTTAGATAAGGAAAAACAGTTATATTTAGTGACTTTAGTTCTGGTTTTGATAACCTTGTTTCCATGGAGAGGAAACTCAGATGGGTTCAACATATGGGACAGCTGCCCACCTACTTTAGGCGGATAGGAGTGAGTAGTCCTTATGGCCTTCTTCAGAAAGGGACCCCACACCTGCTATGAAAAACTTTCTGGTGGAAAAGGGGCACTTACAATTTCTAGACTGAGTAGGATTTAACAGTAGGTTGCAAATGTATTTTGGCTCTGGTAGAGCGCTACCTACCTTGTGATACACATTTGCACACATTTCTGATTATTTCCTTAGGACAAATTCCTTAGGACAAATTGACTCTTCTGAGTCAAAGTGTATGAATATTTTTAAATGCTTTCAGTACATACTGTCGAATTGCCCAGTTTTATTTTCATTTGATTTGGTTTTAAAAAATATTTACATATATATTTTTAAATACTATGTTTACCATAAAGACAAATGATAGCACTTTATAACTTTATAAAGACTAAAACATGGCTGGGCGCGGTGGCTCAAACCTGTAATCCCAGCACTTTGGGAGGCCGAGATGGGCGGATCACGAGGTCAGGAGATCGAGACCATCCTGGCTAACACGGTGAAACCCTGTCTCTACTAAAAAATACAAAAAACTAGCCAGGCAAGGTGGCAAGCGCCTGTAGTCCCAGCTACTCAGGAGGCTGAGGCAGGAGAATGGCGTAAACCTGGGAGGCGGAGCTTGCAGTGAGCTGAGATCCGGCCACTGCACTCCAGCCTGGGCGACAGAGCGAGACTCGTCTCAAAAAAAAAAAAAAAAAAGACTAAAACATGCAAATCTCTACCTATCTGCAACCCATTTTCCTTTCCAGATGTAGCCACTCTTGTGAACCTTTATGTATTTATGTATTCACCTTGCTTTTGTATTTAAATGTAAACAGGATTGTATTGTATATTGTTCCATGACTTGGCTCTTTTCATTTCCTACATGATGAATATCCTTCCTTACCAGTGAGTGTAGGTATGTCTTACTCATTTAACCTGCATTCAAGCTCCTGGCATGGAGTTTACTGTAAGCTGCATGGTATTCCATTCCATACAATTCCATGGCATTCCATAGCAGAGTATACGTAATTCATTTAACCTTTACCCTAGTGTTGGTCATTTAAATTGTTGGTAATGACAATTTTATTTTTATCTATTTTTTTCTTTTCTTTTCTTTTTTCTCTCTCTCTCTCTTTCTTTTCTTTGTTCTTTCTTTCTTTCTTTTTTTTTTTTTGATTGGGTCTCTCACCCTGTGACTCAGGCTGGGAGTACAGTGGCACAATCATGGCTTACTGCAACCTCTGCCTTCCTGGCTCAAGCAGTCCTCCATCTCAGCCTCCCAGGTAGCTGGGACGACAGGTGCACACCACCATACCCACACTACCATGCCCACACCACCACGACCAGCTAATTTTTGTGTTTTTTGTAGAGACAAGGTTTTGCCATGTTGCCCCGGAACTCCTGGACTCAATTGATCCACCTGTCTTGCCCTCCCAAAGTGTTAGGATTACAAGCGTGAGCCACCATGCCCAGCTGTTATTTTCTTTAATTCATTTTGGATCATACAACTCTAGAAGAATTTAATGAGTTGCAAATTGGTCATACTTTATAATAACAAGTGTAGAAAAATCTTGTATATTCAGATGGGAAAACATTAAGAAGTGTGCTAATAACTTAATGTACATCATTTAATTTTAGACATGCAAAATTCATTGGGATAAGTAGAAACTAGTTGTCTTACATCTGGGCTTTGACTTGAATACAAGTTAACTGAGCTCATGATTCTTGCAGTTGGTCTGAGTGTACTGTATGTGCTGTTTCATGTTTTCTAATTTTCAGAACTACACAGCTAATTGTTTGTTGTTTGAGATGGGGTTTTGTTCTGTTGTCGAAGCTGGAGTGCAGTGGCACCACCTCGACTCACTGCATCCTCTATGTCCTGGGCTCAAGCAATCCCCCTACCTTAGCTTCCCAAGTAGCTGGGGCTACAGCCTCATGCCACTAGGCCTGGCTGATTTTTGTATTTTTTGTAGAGACAGGATTTTGTCATGTTGCCAGGGCTGGTCTGGAACTCAGGCTCAAGCAATCCACCCACCTCAGCCTCCCAAAGTTCTGGGATTGCAGGCGTGAGCCACCATGCTCAGCCAACACAGCTGATTGTTGATTATCAGTGTGAATTGAAAGGACCCATTACTTAGATATTAAAAAATAGCAAATGAGCCACTTTTCCAGTTCAGGGATATAGTCTTATTGTTCGTGATGGGAAATAGGTTTAGATAGCCAGTGACTGTAGAGGAAAAAACTGTCATAAAAAAATACCTGTGTGTCTATTCTGTTTTCCTCTAACACCATCCTGGCATGGAGCTTGCTGTGAACTGGGTCATTTTGAGGGTGTAGGGATCATTTAGGTTCCCAAGAAAAGCTCACAATACACATTAATTAATATACAGGTAGCAGTTCACTCTAGCTGGAGTGATCAAACGTCTGGTAATCAACCCATGAAATCAAATTAGGTAATTCAGGAAGTGAATTCAGTTGCTTGGTGGATTTTGGAATTTAACATCAAGTCAGTTAAATACAATCTTGATACTTTAACCTTGAGGCCTTTGTAATTGTACTGTAATTTACCACAGAAAAGTGAAATAATGTCTCCTCATTTTTATATGGAGTGGAAGAAAATTCGCCTTCATTATTAGTTTATTACAGTTGAATCTTTCATATTGGTTTCCTTTTCTCCAGCTTTACTGTCTTTCACAAGCGCCTTTTACATCCTGTCAATCATCTGTGTCGGGCTGCTCTATACATACTACACCAAACCAGATGGCTGCACAGAAAACAAGTTCTTCATCAGTATTAACCTGATCCTTTGCGTTGTGGCTTCTATTATATCGATCCACCCAAAAATTCAGGTATGATTGTTTACTACTACTTCCTCCTGTGAAAGGTTTTTAATTCTAAGCTTAAAATCTAGGTACCCTTTCTTATGAATTTATGTCTAAGTTTATCCACTTGAACATTTTTCCATATTATAAAATCTTCATAATTATAACTTAAGTAAACAGTATACTATTTCATGCCTATATCATAATTTAAATGAATTTCACAATCATTAAAAAAAATTTTTTATTTTTTTGAGACGGAGTCTCACTCTGTTGCCCAGGCTGGAGTGCAGTGGCATGATCTCGGCTCACTGCAACCTCTGCCTCCTGGGTTCAAGCAGTTCTCTGCCTCAGACTCCTGAGTAGCTGGGATTACAGGCATCCACTACCACGCCCGGCCAATTTTTGTATTTTTAGTAGAGATAGGGTTTCACCATCTTGGCCAGGCTAAACTATTGACCTCGTGATCCACCCGCCTCGGCCTCCCATGGTGCTGGGATTACAGGCATGAACCACCATGCCTGGCCAGGAATGAGTCTTCGTTTTTTGTTGTTTTTTGAGATGAAGTCTCACTCTTGTCCCCTAGGCTGGAGTGCGATGGTGCAATCTTGGCTCACTGCAACCTCCACCTCCCGGGTTCAAGTGATTCTCCTGCCTCGGCCCCACGAGTAGCTGGGATTATAGGCGCCTGCCACCATGCCTGGCTAATTTTTGTGTTTTTAGTTGAAACGGGGTTTTACCATGTTGGCCAGGCTGGTCTCGAACTTGTGACCTCAGGTGATCCACCCATCTCAGCCTCCCAAAGTGCTGGAATTATAGGCGTGAGCCACCGCACGCGGCTGGAAATGATTCTTATGAGTCATTAGCTAAGATATTTTAGGGGAATTAAACTGTGAAAAATAATTAATTTTAATATTTCAAAATAAAACTCATGCTCTTGAGTTTTAAGTACCAGAGTTTAGGCTACGTGTGGTGGCTTAACTCTTGTAAGCCAGCACTTGGAAGGCCAAGGCGGGTGGATCACTTGAGGTCAGGAGTTTGAGATCAGCCTGACCAACATGGTGAAACATCGTCTCCACTAAAAATACAAAATTAGCCTGGCATGGGGGTGCATGCCTATAATCCAGACTACTTGGGAGGCTGAGGGGCAGGAGAATAGCCTGAACCCTGGAGGCAGAAGTTGCAGTGAGCTGAGATTGCGCCATTGAGCTCCAGCCTGGGCAACAAGAGCGAAACTCCGACTGGGCGCCATGGCTTATGCCTATAATTCCAGCACTTTGTGGGCAGATCATCTGAGGTCAGGAGTTCGAGACCAGCCTGGCCAACATGATGAAACACCTTCTCTACTAAAAGTACAAAAATTAGCCGGGCGTGGTGGCGGGCACCTGTAATCCCAGCTACTCAGGAGGCTGAGGCAAGGAAAAGCTTGAACCCGGGAGGAAGTTGCAGTGAGCTGAGATTGTACCACTGCACTCCAGCCTAAGTGACAAGAGCAAGACTCCATCTCGGGGAAAAAAAAAAAAAAAGTTTAAAAAAATTCATGGAGTTACAGATATGAAATATGAAAATTCTATCTAGACATCACCTTTCCTTTTAAAAGTGAGAAAACAAGTCTCAAAGAAGTGATAGGTGTTACCCAGCTACTAATTAGTTGGAAAGCTGATCTTCAATCTTTTCACTATACCAAGGGAGTAGAAAATCAAAGGCCTTCTGTGATGAACAGGAATTTCTAGGATCATGAAATGCCTTGAGAACCAGTAGTACTTGCTTCGTCTTTCTGGGTTCTTTTGCAAGCTAACTGAACTGAAAGGTTACTTGTCACCTTTCAACTCTCAGGAAGAATCCGAAAGTTCTCAGTTACTGATAGTTGAATGAATCCCAGAGAAGTGTACTGCATTTTGGAAAGTCAGCCCTTGGCAGTCCCTCTGCCACTGTTTTCCTTTTGATTCCATAGGAACACCAGCCTCGCTCCGGCCTCTTGCAGTCCTCCCTCATCACCCTCTACACTATGTACCTCACCTGGTCAGCCATGTCCAATGAACCTGGTAAGGGAACGTCAATAACACATTTTTTTGATAAAAAGAAAGTAGGAAATCAGCCCTTACATAGGTGGTATAAAAACTAGAGCTAGAGCAAATGTGAAACAAGCAAACAAAACTTAAACGTACAGTGTTCACTGTAGGTTTGTAGGTATTTGCCTTTCACGTTTTAGTCCCCACATCTATTCATAGCTATTTATAACTGACACCCTAAAGGGTTAGAGTCCTTCAGATGATCTAGGCTTTACCTAACCTAGGCTGAGTCAAACTAGTTAAGAGCTCTGGTCAAGGGCAGCCTTGTTTTGGCCCTTTGTTTTGACTGAATTGTAGTTTGATGTCACGGGCTGTAGAAAAAACAGCTGTGGGAAATCTCATTTTGTAGTTATTGTAGGATTGTTTCTCAGGAGGATATTCTATGGGCTTCTTTTAAAGGAAAACGATAAATGCAGACCCCCCCCCCCACCAATGATAACTTATTTTTTGTTCTTAAGTAACTATGTAGAAACCAAAATAGAGATAAACTTCTGTGCTTAAAACCTTGGCACTCTTTTAAAGAATTAAAAAGATTTGTCAGTCAAACTACAAAACCAATAAAATCAATAATGATGTTTATGGAATTTGACAGATTTGTTGTTCTTTTCTTTGTTTCCTAATTCTAAGTCATTGATTGTGACCAAATGTGTTACTGACTGCTGAGTTTCAGATTTTTTAAGTAAAGCATTCCCATGTTTCACATCGTGACTGAATGATATGTAAGGAACTCCCCAAGTCCTATCTTGAAACAAGATGAGCTGTAACCAAGGATAATAAAATTTTTCTCATTTTCAGATCGTTCCTGCAACCCCAGCCTGATGAGCTTTATTACACGCATAACTGCACCAACACTGGCTCCTGGAAATTCAACTGCTGTGGTCCCTACCCCTACTCCACTATCAAAGAGTGGGTCTTTACTGGATTCAGATAATTTTATTGGACTCTTTGTCTTTGTTCTCTGCCTTTTGTATTCTAGGTAAGTTAAAAGGTAGTTAGAACAAGATTTTCATGGAGGTTGATAATAAAGTGAAGAAACTGTTTTGCTTTCATAAAGCAGCATAAGAAATTTAAAAACTTCACTCCCTTTAATGAAAAATTCTTTACTTGCGTCAGTTACAGAGCTGTGTACATATATATATATATATTTTTTTTTTTTTGAGACAGTGTCTTGCTCTGTCACCTAGGCTAGAGTACAGTGGCACGACCTCAGCTCATTGCAATCTCCACCACCTGGGTTCAAGCGATTCTTCTGCCTCAGGCTCCCGAGTAGCTGGGATTACAGGCACCTGCCACTATGCCTGGCTAATTTTTGTATTTTTAGTAGAGATAGGGTTTCACCGTGTTGGCTAGGCTGGTCTTGAACTCCTGACCTCAGGTGATCCTCCTGCCTCGGCTTCCCAAATTGCTGGGATTACAGGTGTGAGCCACCATGCCCAGCCTGTAGTAAGTTTTGAAATTAGGAAGTATGAGTCCTCCAAATTTGTTCTTTTTCAAAATTGTTTTGGCAGTTATGGGTCCTTTGCATTCCCATGTGAATTTCAGGATCAGCTTGTCGATTTCTGCAAAAAAAATGTAGTTGGGATTTTTATGGGGAGTACTGTCATCTCAGCAATATTAAGGCTTCCAGTCTGTGACCATGAAGATAACTTACTAAAGTCTTCTTTACTTAAATCATTTATTTAGGTTTTTAATTTCTTTCAGTGGTTTATAGTTAGTTATTAGTATACAAATCTTAAACTTATTTTGTTTTTAAGCATTTTATGCTAAATTCCAAGCATTTTATTCTTTTTGATGGTATTATAAATGAATATGTGTTTTCTTAGCTTAACTTTTGGGTTGTTTATTGCTAGTGTATAGAGATATGATTGGTGACCAGGCACGGTGGCTCATGCCTGTATTCCCAGCACATTAGGAGGCTGAGGTGGGAGGATCGCTTGAGTCCAGGAGTTTGAGACCAGCCAGAGCAAGATAGTAAGACCCCATCTCTATAAAAATTGGCCAGGTGTGGTGGTGCAATCTGTAGTCCCAGCTACTTGGGAGGTGAGATGGGAGGACCAACTGAGCCCAGGAGGTCAAGGCTGCAGTGAGCCGTGATTGCACTACTGCAGTCCACCTGGGTGACAGAGTGAGCCCTCATCTCAAAAAGAAAGAAATACAATTGGTGTGTGTGTGTGTGTGTGTGTGTGTGTGTGTGTGTGTTTAAAGAGAAGTCTTGCTCTATCACCCAGGCTGAAATGCAGTGGTGTGATCATAGCTCACTACAGCCTCAAGCTCCTGGTTTCAAGTGATCCTCCCACCTCAGCCTCCTGAGTAGGCTCAGGTGTGTGACGGGCACACACCATCATGCCCAGCTAGTTTTTAATCTTTTCAGAAACAGTCTTGCTGTGTTGCACTGGCCAGTCTTGAGCTTCTGTCCTCTAGCGTAGCGATCCTCCCACCTCAGCCTTTCAAGTAGTTGGGATTACAGGCGTGAGCCTCCACACCCAGTCCTAATTTCTATATATTGATCTTGTATCCTGCAACTTCGGTGAACTTATTTATTGGTTCTAATAGTTCGCATGTGTATGTATTCCATAGGATTTCCTATATACAAGATGAGGTAATCTACAGATAGAGATAGTTTTACTTCTTTTCTAATCTGGATACCGTTTATCTCTTTTTCTTGCTCTGGCTAGAACTTTACTACATTGTTGGATAGAAATGGTGAGAGTAGGATCCTTGTCTTGTTCCTGACCTCAGGGGAAAAGTTTTTAGTCTTTCACTGTTAAGTATGATGTTAGCTCTGGGTTTTTCCTTTATTCCTTTTGTCAGCTTGAGGCAGTTCTACTTTGGCTGTTTTTATCATGGAAAGGTATTGGATTTTGTCAGATGTTTTTTCTGTGTCTATTGAAACGATCATGTAATTTTTGTCTTTTATTTGTATTTTCATTTTTATTCAGTCATTTAACAAACTTTTAGTGAACATCTGTAGTGCTGGAAATACATAGACTAAGGTCATTGTTAAGGCATTCTTTGAATAGCAAGGAAGACAGGAGTGATAAGTGCAGTGACAGAAGGAAGCCTAGGAAGCTGTGGGAAGTCGGAGGAGTGTCTTGTATAACGTAGCCAGTGAGGAGTGATGTCAGGGAAGGCCTTCCAGAGGACATGACAGCAAGTCAGAGAAGTGAAGGATGAGTAAGTTAGCTGGAAGGAGGTTGGCGCATGGTACATTCCAATCATAGAAGCAGCACTTGTGAAGTCACGGAAACAGACACTGAGAGCATAGTGTGTTTTATGAAACTCCTAAGCAATTAAGCCATCATAACAAGTAGTAACTGATGACAGTGCCATTAATCTTATGATGACAGGTGGCAGTTCAGAACTTTAAGCAGGATCTTCAGAAAGCTTTCAGTCTCCAAAGTAGGAACAGCTCAGCAGTAAGTGTCTTGTATACAGGCCAGTGGCAGCAGTTCATTGTCATGGCCCCTTTCTGATTTGTCTTCCTTGGGATCACTTTCCAGCATCCGCACTTCCACTAATAGCCAAGTAGACAAGCTGACCCTGTCAGGGAGCGACAGCGTCATCCTTGGTGATACAACTACCAATGGTGCCAGTGATGAAGAAGATGGACAGCCTCGACGGGCTGTGGACAACGAGAAAGAGGGAGTGCAGTATAGCTACTCCTTATTCCACCTCATGCTCTGCTTGGCTTCCTTGTACATCATGATGACCCTGACCAGCTGGTACAGGTAGGAGACACAGACAAAACAGACGGAAGATCATAAAACCCTTGGATGGCCTATAAAATCTCATCCATTGTCCTGATCTCAGAACCCTTGCTCTTACTCGTATTATGAAGTTGGGTTAAATACTCTTGACTTTATCCCCTCTAGCATTTAAAACCCATTGGAATTCTTTGCAGTGCAAATCGCTGGGAGCTCTTACAGAGTTGAGTTAATTGAGAGAAAATCATGACATAAAGCAATCTGACCCATCTTTGTTCACTAATTTTCTGTGTATAGAGATGGCCATGTCAGAGCATTCTGGTTCAAATAATAATGTACTAACAAAGAAAAGTTTCAGGGAGGCTATCTCAATCTAGACTTTTGCCAATAACTAGGAACATCTAAAGAACTTTGCCCTGATAGTCTTTCATGCTGGCAAGAGGAAAAGTCATTTGAAAGACAGAGTCAGTGAGTTCTTTAGTTCTTGGTCATAACAACTAAAAATAGCAGCTTCCTCTGGCCCCTCTACAACCCTACTGGGGGGTAGTGCCAGCCAAGTTTCACTGGAGAATTTCTTGGCCTTGGCTGGGGGGCTGCAGAAGGCTGACAGAAGTCAGGTAGACCGGTCTCTTCTACCTGACTCTCTCTTGTTTTCTTAGCCCTGATGCAAAGTTTCAGAGCATGACCAGCAAGTGGCCAGCTGTGTGGGTCAAGATCAGCTCCAGCTGGGTCTGCCTCCTGCTTTACGTCTGGACCCTTGTGGCTCCACTTGTCCTCACCAGTCGGGACTTCAGCTGAACCTCTGAGTGCCAAGGACACCACTGAAACTCACAAAGGTCTCCTTCACCGAAAACTCATATACCTTTTAAGTTTGCTTCAACTAAAATATTAAGTGAATGCTTTGCAAGTTTGACTGTATCCAGGTTTATATCAGAAGGTGAGATTGAATAATGCTTGATGCAGAATCTAAACTTCTCATTTATCTGTATATTTTGTTTACTTTTAAGGATATAGCACAAAGGGAACATTTTTTGTTTAAAGTGAACTACAGCTGTGCTGTGAAGAGAGTTCTTTATAAAGCCTGTAGGTTCTTTCAACTTTGGTTTAAAATGTAAGATAGGAAAATGTTGGATATTTGAGGCCATGCTTAATATATTTATATTGCAGTATCCTTTAAAAGCAAAAAAAAAAAAAAAGCATTTATATTACAGTTTTCCTCTATGAAAGTCCTTACTTATATGATACAAGCACTCTGTTTTGTGCTTAAACTCTTCAGAGGGGTAGCATCAAAGTTCTTGGGGAAGGATTGTGTATGTGGGTCCCTTCCCTAGAAGAATGGTTGCTGATTCCCAAGAAGAATGGCTACTGCTTCTACATCTTGAGTTTTTTAATTTACTTTTTGTACACTGTAGTATTGATACTGCTTGATTCAAGTCTGGTGCTTTGCCAGATGTATTAATTTCAATAAATGCTTTGTGAGTTTGGTTAAAATGAAGATTCACTTGGGAAAACACTGCAGCTTTAGTTTGTGTAATTATCTTGTTATAAGTATGTAAAAGTAAAATGCATGTGAATTAATTATATTTGCACTACGAAGGTATTTGGTTAAAAAAGAATTTTAAGATTTTAATGCCCTTTCTTTCAACAACTTTTATGAGTTCGCAGCCATTCTTTATTTTCTGGATAGCCAGGTTTTATCAGGCTTCTAGTCTGGATGCTCCTATTCCTTCTGAAAATTATTGTCTGGCTAGTGAGCAAAAGTCTTGAATTTATTCAAAAGTTGTCCTAAATATCTTCTCTAGGTGAGACACTTGGTAGATGAGAGACAGGGAAGGCATTGTCAAGAAACATTTTCATGAGAGGTGGTATGCAAAAAGGTAGAATAAAATAGTTCTTTCAACAAAGATTTACTGTCTGTTCTGCACTAGACCCTGTAGGTTTTGGGGCACAGTGTTAAACATGATAGAGGCTCTGCCCTCTTGGACTTTAATAGCTTAGAGCAGACAGCAAATGAGCTGACATTTATAATATGGCAAATTAGTGCTGTGGTTTAGGAATCGGAGAGAACTCAAAGGAGAGGTATTTGGTGTAATGGTAGGCTTTCTGGGGAAAGTGATATTTAAGCCAAGAGCTCTTAGAAGTTAGCTGAGAGAGAGATGGGAAATGAGATGACGTTTCTGGAGTAGATAAAACTGCATGTTAAAGGCAGGAAGATGAGAAAAAAAAGTTCAGTAAAGCTGGAATGGGGAAATGTAGTCAGGGACTGAATTATAAAGGGCTTTATCAACCTCAGGAAAGAGTTTGGACCGTATGTTGAGGGCGGCTGAAAACATATTCATAGTGTCGTGAACAAATTTTATCTTCAGTCACTTGGGCTGATTTATATAATGGATTTAGAGAGATGAGACCAGGAGCAGTCCGTATGAGATGTGAAATAGAAAAGTGGAATAATGGGGAGGAAATGACAGGTGAGGGCTACTTAGCAATTTTAGTTTTTTGTTTGTTTGTTTGTTTTTTGAGACAGAGTCTCACTCTGTCACCCAGGCTGGAGTGCAGTGGCCCGATCTAGGCTCACTGCAAGCTCCGCCTCCTCGGTTCATGCCATTCTCCCACCTCAGCCTCTCTAGTATCTGGGACTACAGGCACCCGCCACCACACCCGACTAATTTTTTTGTATTTTTAGTAGAGACGGGGTTTCACCATGTTAGTCAGGATGGTCTTGATCTCCTGACCTCGTGATCCACCCGCCTCGGCCTCCCAAAGTGCTAGGATTACAGGCGTGAGCCACTGCACCCGGCCAGCAATTAGAATTTTAATTCATAACTGGCAGTTATGAATAATATGAGGGGGAGAGAGATTTCTGAGTGATTCTGGTTTAACCATCTGGGTGGATAGTGGGTTCCGTTTATTCGGGTGGCAAACAGGAAGAACGTGTTTGAAGAAGAATGGAGGTAGGTGGTCTGTTAAGAATGGTTAAGAGGCTTGGGAGTCAGACTGCTTGGGTTTGCATCCCAGCTTTGCTGTTTTCTGGCTGTCAAACTGGTCAGCTAGTATTTGTTGAGTACATACTATGCTTTATGACCATGGGCAGCTGAGCCTCAGTATTGGTGCCCAGTATACAAGATTGTTAAAGAATAAAATTATTTTGCAAAGTGTAACCCATTTTCAGCACTGACAGTAGCTGCTGATCTCATTATGGGCTAAAATAAGACAATATTCAAAGGTCAGAGATGTTTAGCCAGAATCTGATGGAGGCTGGATTTCAGATGTTGTTACAGAATTAAACAGAGGAACACAGAGGGGACAAGCTCAGTTAGGGTGGAGGTGGGGGGTAGGGAAGCAGGACTTGATATAAATTATTGGAATCATTGTCTTTTAAACCAGTGGTTTATGTCAGGGTATAGCATTTCAAGGGATTTGAGGGATAGATGGGGACATGTAGCCCCTTATTTTGCCAGTGTCAAGCAGACACCCCACTTTTCTTTACAGTAGCGGGGTCAGCTTAAGTGCTCTAAAGGTCCTAAACTTCCAAACATTACAGTGCCCCATCCCCTGCCTTAATGTGATTCAAAATACAAACAGTGTGAAACTGTAAAATCAATGTAACAAAGTCCAATAAAGTTTTTATTTTTTTCTCATGATGATAACTTTGATATTAATTTGAAGTAACAAATGCCCTTTAAAAGCCGGGAGGCAGTGTCCCTGCTTTGCTTGGTCCTACCTTAAGAAGTAATGAAGTCTGCCTGTTAGTAGGAAACACAGTAGTTTAATCAAGACTCAAGTGAATTATACATGTGAGTGCTGAATTATACACAAGCATAAGTAAGCCAGCATTCTGAGTAAGGCCAGGATCATCATTTAAAGCAGGGGAGTATTTTGAGTCATCTGATCTCAGGGTGGCATCTCATTCCAGATGACTACCTTTGTGTTTCATCACTATGAAAGGGCTTGCCTAGCCTTGGGGAACGCGGGTTGGGGCCCTGGCTTTCAGATCAGGGACATGCTCTAGGAACTCATCAAAGGCAATAGCAGTGGCTGCCACTTTTACCTCGTTAAAGCTGGGAGAAAGCTTCTAGGTCCATGCTGGACTCCTTTATTTTTTCTAGGTTGGTCTTGCGGGGTACCTGGTTGGGAGGTAGAACTTTCTCTTGATAATCAAAGAGACTGCCTGCCAAAGAGTAGCCGTGGACCTGGTTTTCAGTATAGAGGTGTTTTTTTTTTTTTTTCTTTTCGGCTAGTCAAGTGAGGAATGGAGAAGGAACAAAGAAATCTGTAACTGGTTCTTTTTTCTTCTTTTTAGACAGAGTTTCGCTATGTTGCCCAGGCTGGAGTGCAGTGATGCCATCTTGGCTCACTGCAACCTCCACCTCCCAGGTTCAAGCAATTCTTCTGCCTCAGCCTCCTAAGTAGCTGGGACTACAGGCACGTGCCACCACACCTGGCTAATTTTTGTATTTTTAGTAGAGATGAGATTTCACCATGTTGGTCAGGCTAGTCTCAAACTCCTGGCCTCAGGTGATCCACCTGCCTCAGTCTCCCAAAGTGTTGGGATTACAGGCACGAGCCACTGCACCCGGCTGTTTTCGTTTTGCACATTCAGGCTTAAGCGAGTATTCACATAATGAGTCTTGCATTTGATCTGTGCAGATTGATAACAGATAGTAGGCTTATGCTTATTAATGGAAGCTGCTGTTCATCTCTTTACTCCTGTTGTGTTGGTCTGTCCATCCTGTTACCTAGGCACCCAACTCAGTGATGTCCTAATTGCTGCTGGATGACTCAAGCTACAGCATGCCTATGTTCTCAGGTGAAGAAGAATAATAGAAACCACCTAGATGGGTAGGTGTACCAAGCATTAAACAGACAGTATCCACATGCCTGTAAGGTGGTGATTATTTCCCTCCGTCCTTCCTTTTATATATCAGTTTGAGGCTTAGAGAAGTTCATGACTTCTCTAAGTGGTTACTAACCCTGTGGTTACTCAGTAAGAGCCGGGGCTTGGCTTAAGAGTTGTTTTTTCAATTAGACCTCATTGTCTCTTGGCCCATAAGAATATAAGAGACAAGATTTATTAGAGACATGTAGGGGAGTCATCTGGCTCATTAATGACTCATCACCAACTCACCAGATCTACCATGGGAACCTAGTTTTTGTCTACTCTCAGGCACAGAGTGTTTTGCCTCTCTACCCATCACTGACAAAGTCAAGTTAGTAGTCACCTGAAGGGAGTGACTCATGTTTTTTACTAGGTCAGCATATCCCTAGTGGCTGGCACCTACTCAGGAAGGAGCATGACTATTAGGTTAAAAACATTTTCCCCAGAAGAGTGGCACCCTAAAGGGTCTTATTACTCACCCTTTAAATGCAATAATGTGAAACTTTGCTGCCATTGAGTGCATGGGTACCAAACCAGTACTGTGTAAGGAGGGGGCAGGAGGCATCAAGAAAATACTGACTCATAGCAAAGGGCCTCATAAGACTGCTGTGAGAGAAAAGGATTTTAACAGTTAGCTTCATTTTTCTATACGTGAGAAACAGACTGAACTTAAGTTCCACAATTTCCTCTGGAAGGCTGACCTGAAGGGCTGGCTATGCTGCAATATAAGTACTTAACCTGTTGCATCATCAAAAGTGTACCTCTTGTGTTAGAGTATTTCTCAACTGACTCATCAAGTCACCAGATCTACCATGGAGACCTAGTTTTTGTCTACTCTGGGGCACAGAGTACCAAACAGGGGACATAGAAACAGCTTAGCAAGCATGGGACCAGAGTTGGGCAAGCCATGATCCAGTTACCCCTCATGGAGTCTGGGTTTACTTCTGGAATAAAATGTTCAGTTACAGCTTGGGTTTCAGAGAGGTTAACAACCACTGCTTGTATTTTAAAGAAACCAGGAAAAAAGTCAATGTCTGGTACTTTCTTACTCTATCCTACCTTCTCTCTCTTTTCTATCTGGGGACTGGTTATTTGTCTCCTGCCATCAGGAGAAAATAGTGGGCTTGTCACACTTCCTGGGTTTGAATCCCATCCTTAGTATTTGGCTAGTTGTGTGTCATTGGGCAAGCTACATTTTCCCAACAGGAACAGTAGCATGACTTCATTAAGGGTAGCTGAAAGTTAAAAGAGATTATTTATGAGTGTCCTTAACATATGTGTGCCCAGCCCACATGCACATTCAGGGAATGGCTGGCTATCACTGGAAAGACTTAAGGCCAGTCCAAGAAGTATAGCTGGGCCTCAAGAATGTGAAAATTTGTATATCAGTATCACCTCTACTGCTCTGTGTAGCTAGCTGCATTCTCCTGTACCTATTGCAGCAGCGTAACTGCGTATGGTCTTCAGAGGCAGTTGGCGCGTCTATAGAATGCACTGTCCTATCACAGTGCCCCTCCCTCCCTCACCTGCAGAGGAGACTGTCTCCCCGGGCTGTGAATAATGAACCTTGGAACCTTTATCCAAACTGTCATCATCACAAAAGAACCCCACGCACATTTAACTTTTCAGAGATTTTTATTGTTTCAGACCCAGTCATGCATACTAAAATTACCTATTTTCACCACTTTGACTTAGAAAATGCACTTAGAAAAATAAACTTTGGTCAAAACAAACACTGAAGTACATGAATCCACCATGTATCCCTATGCTCAAAGCCGAACTGAATTTCAGTTTGAAGCAAGGAATGTGACCAGTGGCTGAAACGGTGCCCCAAGCTGGTCAGAAAATCAGCTCACCTCCCATTCCATCAGAGGCTCTTGGTCAGAGAGGTTTCAGATATTTCACTTGTAACAGGTTCCTACCTGATAGGCCAAGAAGCTGAGGCATAGCCACAAGAATCCACAGCAGCAGCATCTCACTGCCTCACTAAATCTGCCGCCCAGTGAGATGAAAAGAAAAACAGCTTCATGAAGCAGGAGTTTCATCACTATCATCTCCATCCACAAATCACATTGATCCTTCCCACGAACCAAGCTCCTATTGGCTCTGATGTTTGTTACTAGCATTTTTTTTTTTTTTTTTTTTTTGAGACGGAGTCTTGCTCTGTCGCCCAGGCTGGAGTGCAGTGGCGCGATCTCGGCTCACTGCAAGCTCCACCTCCCGGGTTCACGCCATTCTCCCGCCTCAGCCTCCGAGTAGCTGGGACTACAGGCGCCCACCACCACGCCCGGCTAGTTTTTTTTGTATTTTTAGTAGAGACGGGGTTTCACCATGTTAGCCAGGATGGTCTCGATCTCCTGACCTCGTGATCCACCCGCCTTGGCCTCCCAAAGTGCTGGGATTACAGGCTTGAGCCACCGCGCCCGGCCTGTTACTAGCATTTTAAGCAAACCATTTCTCTAAGTCAGAAGAGCAGAAGAATGTATTTATTTGAGACAGAGTATTGCTTTGTCGCCCAGGCTGGAGTGCAGTGGCACCATCTTGGCTTACTGCAACTGCTGCCTCCCAGGTTCAAGCGACTCTCCTGCCTCAGCCTCCCAAGTAGCTGGGATTACAGGAAAGCACCACCACACCCAGCTAATTTTTGTACTTTTTAGTAGAGATGGGGTTTCACTATGTGGGCCAGGCTGGTCTCAAACTCCTGACCTCAAATGATACGCCCCCCCTTCAGCCTCCCAAAGTTCTGGGATTACAGGGCATGAGCTACCACACCTGGCCAAGAGCAGAAGAATTTAGATTTACAAAATTAACAGATCCCAATACGGAGAGGTGTTACCAGAACCGACATCTTTCCTGAACAGTAGACATGTTTCTGTTCGGTATCTCCACACCTCTCATGGCCACAGGAGATACAGTATATAGTATATAATTGGTTTAGCTAACATTTTACTCCCTAAATTAAAGGAGGCTTCAAAGGAAAACCTTAAATGTTGGCAACTTTAAAATGGTAAAACTTTTAAAAGGTATTATAATCACCACAGCAGTACTCTAGCTTTTGCTACCCAAATGAAAAAAAATCCCATGATCTGAGAGTCAAATAGTATTTAGAGAAATGCCTCTTACTGTCATATTTCTGGAAAAATTGTGTTTTGTAACCTGATTTAAAAATTTTTACTTTTTTTTTTGAGATGGAGTTTCACTTGTCACCCAGGCTGGAGTGCAGTGGCACTATCTCGGCTCACTACAACCTCCGCTACCTGGGTTTAAGTGATTCTCTTGCCTCTGCCTCCCAAGTAGCTGGGATTACAGGCGCCCGCCACCATGCCCAGCTGATTTTTTGTATTTTTAGTACAGACAGGGTTTTACCATGTTGGCCAGGCTGGTCTCAAACTCCTGACTTCAGGTGATCCACCCGCCTCGGCCTCCCAAAGTGTTGGGATTACAGGTGTGAGCCACCCCGCCTGGCCTTGTAACCTGACTTATAGACCTCCTAAGTAAGTGACTCCTTGTGAAACCAGGATGAAATATGAAAGATCTAAAGCTACTTTTGCCTTAATTTTTGCAGCAGCAATAGAATAAAAAAGAAAATGCAAGGAAAAAAATTTAAAAAATAAAGCAACCTTTGCCAAGAGCAAGTTGGAAACTCAAGACATGAAGCCAGGGTGGCACTTTTGGCTGTTTCTGTAGATTTCATCCAGTCTCTCCCCCATGAAGGCGCAGGACAGGGGAAGAGGCACAATTTTCCAGAATTCCATGTTGGGATATGGGGGAAGAAGAGGAAGAAAATTCCCATATTCTGAAATGTATAGATACATTTGGAAGCTTTTAGGTACCAATTCATTCAGACCTAAATTTCCTAAATAACAAGCCAATTGAGGGGGGAAAAAAAGGAAAAAAGCTTCTACAAAGAGAGTATAGTGTCTCTGTGGCAGTGAAGCCAACTAAATATAAGGAATAAAGTTTGGAGTATAGATCTCTATCACAGAATCACTCAGGGATGTTAAGCAGCTCACCCAAGGGCACGTAGTAAGGTAAAGATGGAGCCTGCGTCTCCTAATTTACCGTCCCATTTCCCTCCGACATCACATTACCTTGAATTTAGGGAAAAGTTAATTTCCAAGTGTTTGTGCAATGGGCCAGAACGTCTCCGTGAAGGAACATACTCCCAGTTCTTGAGGTTCATGTGTTTGCCTCACCAGTGTGCTCCCTAGCTGGTTATTCCCACCCTGCTGAAGCCACAAGGAGACCACCTTGATTTTCACCCAGGGAAGTGGTTTTACAGCGTGGTTCAAGCTTCCTGAGGTGCCAAAACTATTTGATATCTCTTTGGAGCCAGAACAAAGCAAGCAGCTCTCGGAGGCAGATAAACATAGGCTCCAACTACTAGAAGCTGAGTGAAACCACTCCTTCCTTGTCCAACTGGAAAAACCTAAGAAATAGGCCTCTCCAAATCACTTCTGGTCTTCGAGATAATTCTCTAGGAGAGCTTTGGCCATGCCTACATTAAAACAAATGCCACCGGCCAGGAATGCAGTGTAGAATTGAAACATCAGGGCTGAGTGATTCATTCCTCTTTACCTAGTTTTTGTATTGTTTATCTGTCTTCCTTCTTGGGACCTAAGAAAGCCTCCACCCAATTCTCCCATCCAGGCCACCAGGTTCTGAACCCCCTCCTTTAGCCATCCCACTTGCCCTACTTGGGCCTTTTCAGCAGTGCTGGTCACATCATCGTCAGATGGAACTAGAAGCAGCCAGGAGTGCTTTTTGGCACTTCCAGCTCAGCCAGGACCCTAGAGGATCCAGGGTTACGATCCATAGTGAAAAGAACTTCCTCTAGAATTGGTATTCATGAAGTAAAGTAATTTCCACCAACAACTTCTCCAGACATTTAAAAAGGCGATAGAGATGAACAGCTAAGTAACAACAGACTGGCCTTCAAATTTCAGAGTATTGTTTTCTCCCTAACTGAGCTGTCCACCTTGACTGGTTAGTCTAACAGATGCATGGAGAAGGTGCACACACAACACACGGTACTTTTCACTATTTAACACTATGAGCATGTGGAATACATTAGAAAGGAAATAGGTCAAAAGCCATCATGTGAACCATCTAATTTGATGTTTGGGCTAAGACTAAAATCTTGGCAGGGAGGTTCTAAAGAGCTGAAATGCAGAACATTCAGGCTGACTGGTTCACCCACACCAAAGAGAGAAACTCAAGTGGGGCTGGGAGGGCAGGGGGGGCCCAGAAGTGACCCAGCAATAATCTGCACTTGTGTTCATTTCCAGAGACCAAAAAAAAAAATTTTTTTTTTTTGAGGCGGAGTCTTGCTTTGTCACCTAGGCTGGAGTGCAGTGGTGCAGGTGATTCTTCTGCCTCAGCCTCCCCAGTAGCTGGGACTACAGGCACCAGTCACCATGCCCAGCTCATTTTTGTATTTTTAGTACAGCTAGGCTTCACCATCTTGGCCAGGCTGGTCTCGAAGTCCTGACCTTGTGATCCGCCCACCTTGGCCTCCCAAAGTACTGGGATTACAGGCGTGAGCCACCACACCCGGCCCAGAGACCAGAATTTAAGAATCTCAAGTAATTAACCATTGTAGCTAGGTTTACAATATAGTAACAGAGTCGCAGGGATGGAAGGAATTCATCATACAAGATCCTGGTCACCTTTTCTGGCCTCATAAAAGCCATATTTTCCAAATTTAACCATCACTATAGAAAGAAAATTGGTGTCAGTGAGTCCCAGGAATACACATAACAGTTTCTTTAAAGGCAGAGCTAATTACTGACACATCTCTCTTGGAAAGACATGTGTACCACAAACAAAAACAGGATCCAACCACTTGTATCTAGATATCTTTCTAGGCAGAAAATCTAACGTTCAGTAACTAAACCAAATCCCACAGCCTCAGCAGCCAAAACGGCCCTAGCTGACATTTCATCCAGCCTTATTTTATAGAGGAGAAGGTTGAGGCCTACAGAGGCCCATGTCTTGTCCATAATTGCATACCTGGGATCCAGGCCAGAATTCTTGTAGCTACACAGGCCTGGAATCCAGCATTTTAGGTTGAGTAAAATCATTTCCTGCTAGGTCCCTGTATGATTCTATTGAGAACCAGGGCTAAGGCTTTATGGATTTGGGAAAACTTAAGTTTCTATTGCAAGCTTCAACCAATGGGTCCCAGAGGTGCTTTGAAGTCTCCGGCTTCCACATTTGACCACAAAGTGCTGCTTATGTCCTGATGCTTGCATGATTCAGTTAAGGTGCTTTCCAAATCCAGTGACAGCAGCTGGGGCCTTGATCTCCAGTAAGTTTCCTGATGAGCAGCAGAGGTCTGTACTTAGGGTTCCTGTGAAAAACACAAACTCCCAGTCTCACGTCTGGTCACACTGCAGGTTTGGCCAAATTATTTCATACAAGTAGTTCTTACTGGCCAAACAGGTTGTTTTTCTCCTGGAAAAGTGGGATCAAAGTGACTCTGCTCCTGATTTTTCTTGCTTCCAAGATGTGTAAGAACCAGATCACCACCCCCAACCAAAAAGCAGAACAAAACAGATACAGCCTCCAGATTAATAGCTGCAGACTGGGATTCCAAATGTTTAAGAATCAGTGGGGACATTTTCCATGTCTTCCATGGAGTAATTCAAGTAACCAAAGGCTTACCCCAAAATGGGCTCACCCTCATATCTCATGGGCTGTTCCTCCATCCTGCAGTTTAATTACAAGGAGCAAGACTGAATCCTTGGCCCCTTAAATTCTCCTTGTGCCTCTCCAAAGAAAAGAAGGAAAAGAATTAAAGATGGTGACCCTGGGGGACGGGCTAGTAGCAGGAGTACAGCTGTGACTTCGCAGCTCGCAAGGAGTCGTCACACTGTGCATCTGAGGCCAGGCCCTCAGGCAGCAGCGTCTGGCCCAGGATGCTGTCACAGGCAGGGACAGGTTGGCAGAACTCTTTCACAAAATCGTCTTCTGAAGCTAGCAGTACCGCGTTCCAGGTGGCAGTGTCCAGCTCCCCAGCTGTGCCCCCATACTCCTTGGGGAGAATGCTTCTTGGAAGGTTTGCGTGGAGAGAGTTCAAGTCAGACCCATGGAGGAAGAACTAAAAGGGAATGAAATGAAAACACACATGTCCTTAGGTTAATCAGGAATGCAGAAATTTCCTCCATGGTAGGTGCTCAAATATCTGTTGAATGAAGAAAGGAAAGGTTAATGGCAACTCTGCCCTTACTTTTTCAGCCCAGAAAGCCTGGAGTATCCTTAATTATCTTTTCCTTATACCATACGCCCTGCTGGCTGGAGCTTCAGAATGTATCCAGGATCCAGCCGCCCCACCACCACACTAATGGCATCAGCCACATCGCTTCTCCCTGGATTCCTCTAGTGGCCTCCTATCTGGTCTCCCTGCTCCCACTCTTGTCCCTCTGCAATCTAAGTTCTTTACAGTGAAATTCAGATTACAGTCGTGCCTCTATGTACAGCCTTCCAGCACTCCCACCTCAGACTCTGAGGCCCATCACAGTCTGGCCTCATTACTTCTCTGAGTGCTCTCACCACCTGCCCCTCCAGTCTTGACCCAGCTAAGCCAGCCTAGCTGCTCTCCCAGCATGCTGCTCTCCCACGTGAGGGTGGTGTCCTTGCTGGCCTCCCAGATACCTAGATGGCTCACTCTCTCAAGTCTTTGCTCAAATGTCAGCTTCTTAAGGCTGCCACCTCTAACCACTCAGTTGAATACCGCAACCCTTCCCACCTCACACACGCTATCCTTTTCTCTGCTTTTTCTCTGTAGCACTTACCACATTCTAATACTAGATAGCATTCACTGTGGCTCCCTTTAGAACATAATCTTCCTAGGGGGAGGGGTTTTGGTCTGTTTTGTTCATCTAGAACATGCCTGTACATAGAGTTGATCAATAGGTATTTCTGAATGAATGAACCTATGAAGGAACAAAGGAAGAACATCATGGGCCCCAAATCAGGGCATTTCACAGATGTAAAAGATCTGTCCAAAGGCTGCTTTGGTAAAAGTTCCAAACAGAATCTTTAGGGACCCACATGGGTTCACACCCAGGCAGGGAAGCCACTAAGTTAGTGGTTTGCAAATCTAGCTGTGCATCACAATTTCCTAAGGGGATTTTAAAGCACAGATTCCTGAGCTGATGAATCAAAATCTTCAGGCAAACAGCCTAGGAATCTGGAGCTGGATTTCAAGTTCCCTCCTTTACCTCCTTGGGATTTTCTATCTATATATGTTACTTTGGAAAAGCAAGGGGCCAGTGCGATGGCTTATGCCAGTAATCCCAGCACTTTGGGAGGCCAAGGCGGGTGGATCAACTGAGGTCAGGAGTTTGAGACCAGCTTCGCCAACATGTAAAAGCCTGTCTCTGCTAAAAATACAAAAAATAGCTGTGCGTGGTGGTGCGTGCCTGTAATCCCAGCAGGAGGCTGGGGCAGGAGAACTGCTTGAACCCCAGAGGCAGGGGTTGCAGTGAGCTGAGATCGCACCACTGCACTCCAGCCTGGGTGACAGAGCAAGACTCCGTCTCAAAAAAAGAAAAAGCAAGAAAAATTCAGGGCCCAGTCTTTGCAGTCATCTTCCTAGGCCTCGGGAAGGAGAAAAATACCACCCATCCCATTTCAATCAGTGGGACTGGGAAAGGCTGAAGAGGGAAGTGGCTCCTCTGGGTCAGAAAGGAAGACTCAAAGTACCATTTATCCCTTCTTAAGTAAGAGGTAAGCTAAAAACTCACACAGCTTATAAACCTTGAATTGCTCCACAAACTATACAGCAGGACAACATATTAGGCAAATGGAAAGGCTTAAGTAGCATTTTTAAACCCCATAGTTCTAATGACCATAACTTAAAAAAAAATTATTTTAGAGGCAGTGTTCCACTCTGTTACCCAGGCTGGAATACAATGGCAAGACCATAGCCCATTGTTCAAGCCCATGGCAGCCTTGAACTCCTGAGCTCAAGCAATCCTCCCACCTCAGCCTCCTGAGTAATGGAGACTACAGACATGTGCCACCACACCCACCTAATTTCTTTTTTGTTTTTTGAGACAGAGTCCCACTGTTGCCCAGGCTGGAGTGCAGTGGCATGATCTCGGCTCACTGCAACCTCTGCCTCCTGGATTCAAGTGATTCTCCTACCTCAGCCTCCCAAGTAGCTGCAATTACAGGCATGTGCCACCATGCCTGGCTAATTTTTTGTATTTAGTAGAAACGGGGTTTCACCATGTTGGCCAGGCTGGTCTCGAACTCCTGACCTCAACTGATCCATCCACCTCGGCCTCCCAAAGTGCTGGGACTATAGGCGCGAGCCACTGCCCGGGCACACCCACCTAATTTAAAAATTTTTTTTAGAGATGGGGTCTTGCTATACTGCCCAGGGAGGCTCTTATGATAAAAATCCTGGTTCTCCTCTCCCTACTGGCAAATATTAAATTCTTATTAATTTACTGTTCCATCTTCCCCTCACAAAAGGGACTGTTCATTTATTTTATCTGTAACTCTGTACTTTCCAAGTGAGTCGTTACAGGGCAAAAATAATAAACAAGTACCAGATGTCACAAATAAATCAATGGAGGGAAAGAAAAATCTGAAGTCAATAGGATCATCACTTACTCTGTTTGCTATTTTCTCCTTTAGAAATGGTTTTATGATGGCAAAAATGCCTTTAAATATTCGAGGTTCATTCACAACATGGACTGCTTTTATCCGAATGGGGAAACCATCCTGTATGGGAAAGGCAAAGGGGTTTAGAACATCTGGAGAATCTTTCCACTCCTTCCTCCCCAGAGTTAAATCTTCATTTTCAGCCCCAACATCAGTCTGATCTGATCCTTATGGCCTCCTCAATGACAGTCCACGTGGGGCCTAACTAGAAGATGGGCCTCAGGGAAAGTCTTTCCTGGGACCCAAAACTGGGTTAGAAGAGAGGCAAATGGAGGCTGGGCGTGGTGGCTCACACCTGTAATCCCAGCACTCTGGGAGGCCGAGGCGGGCAGATCACTTCAGGTCAGGAGACTGAGACCAGCCTGGCCGACATGGTGAACTCCCACCTCCACTAAAAATACAAAAATTAGCTGGGCGTGATGGCACACGCCTGTAATCCCAGCTACCTGGGAGGCTGAGGCTGGAGAACTGCTTGAACCCTGGAGGCGGAGGTTGCAGTGAGCCAAGATCGTGCCACCATACTCCAGCCTGGATGACAGAGCAAGACTCCATCTCAAAAAAAAAAAAAAAAAAAAAAGAAGAAGAGAAGCAAACATACGAAGAGATGATGCTCTTATAGCAGAAAACAGTCTGAGTCTACAGGGACGGATCCGGCAAACATCAGACCTTCTAGATCAGTGTTGCCCAAAGTATATTTCTCAGGATATTAGAGGTTATACAAAACAGGGCTCCACAGCAGGCAAATCAGTTTGAGAAACGCAGTCCGCTAAGCATAATCAAGTGGTTTCCTTAACTGCAGTCCTGTTCAGAGCCTTTAACATGTAAATTCTTACAGTTTAAGAATTGGACATTCTTAAACTGAAAGGGACATGCTATACAGCATTTCCCAAACTTACTTAATTTTTTCTCCTCTCCAGATGATCTTACAGTACTAACACTGATCCACACTCTTGATCCTGGCACTTCAATCTACATGGTATTCAGCAGGAGGCATCAAAAGCAGTGCCAGCGAAGGAAAGCCAGGGTTGGCTCAAAGCCAGAATCCAAATGTTTGATAATGTCTGAATGTAAACTGATTTTTTAAAATAATAAACCTGGTGCACCACAGGGACTGAAACATTTGTGGAATCCAGTAAAAAGAGCTACTATATCACTGGTGCCCCATAGTTCACAAAGGACAACACCCCATGTGGCGGGTGTTGAACAAGTAATCAAAACCTGTCACAGCTGTGACAGGCTATATTTTCTCTAGGTCTCCATTTCCCCATCTATCAAAAAGGAAAAATAGTTCTTGCCTTGCCTATCTCAGAGGATTCGTTGAGGGACTGAATGGGCCCTGATGACTGTAAAGCACTGTACAAGCCATTAAACACAGTGTAGATATGGAGGGAGCACCACAGTCCCCAGTGAATGTTCTGAAACAACATGAAGTGTGAAGCATCTGACCAAAATACAGCCCAACAGAACGCTATATCTCCCAGGTCCACAGAGGGCAGGAGGGGCTCCAGCACCTTACGCAGAAGCATAATTTCTTAAGAGTTTTTTAAAAATTTTTTTGGGGACAGAGTTTTGCTGTTCTCGCCCATGCTGGATGCAATGGCACAATCTCAGCTCACTGCAACCTCCGCCTCCCAGGTTCAAGTGATTCTCCTGCCTCAGCCTCCCAAGTAGCTGGGATCACAGTTGCCTGCCACCATGCCCAGGTAATTTTTGTATTTTTGGTAGAGACGGGGTTTTACCATGTTGGCCAGGCTGGTTTCAAACTCCTGACCTCAAGTGATCCACCTGCCTCAGCCTCCCAAAGTGTTGGGATTACAGGCGTAAGCCACTGCGCCCAGCCAGTTTTGTTAGGAGAATTTTTCCTCTGCCTTCCAGACCAAAAAAAGGCAAAAAGCAGTTCCCTAGTTTTTTGGATTCTTGCCTTCCTGAAGTACCTATTCCAGAGAGTACTTGAGAGACTGATGAGAACAAGTGGTAAATAGGACTTTTAAATTTCTTCACATAATGCTTTTGTGTTTTTCAGATTGCAGGTGTGGGATGTGCAGTTTGTGTATCATGTGAGACCCACAGTAAATGGACAGGCCCTGGGGAAAGCCAAAGCCACAACGAAACAGGCAGGACAGATAGGGGTCTTACCTGGAGGATGCCAATCACCTTTTTGGCTATAAAAGGGCCAAAGTGAGATGCTTTTGATAAACTCACTCCTTTGTAGTCTGCAAGAATTACAATTCCATTCACCTGGGTTTCTTCAGACTGAATGAGTTTTTCTAAGGTCAAGTATATGGCTCGGATGTTTTCGGTAATTGGATAGTTGCTCGGTATCCATCTGTCTAAGGTCATAAGAGATTGACAGTATGTTACAGAAGTTAATATAAATAAGGGATCAAAGATTTATCTCCTATCACTGTTGTTTCAAAATGGAAAAGAAAGATACTCTAGTAGCCATGACTCTATTTAGGTTAGTAAATGGAATAATAAGCAGCAGCTGGTTTCTTAACTCCAAACAGCAGCACATTTTGCGATGCAAATACAATTGAGTGTTGAGGTTAAGAGCATGAGCTGTGGCTGGGCACGGTGGCTCATGCCTGTAATCCCAGTACTTTGGAAGGCCGAGGTGGGAGGATTGCTTAAGCCCAGGAATTCAAGACCAGCCCAGGCAACATGGCGAAACCCCATCTCTACAAAATACACAAACATTAGCCAGGTGTGGTGGGGTGTGGCTGTAGACCCACTACTTGGGAGCCCAAGGTGGGAGGATCACTTGAGCTCAGGAGATTGAGGCTGCGGTGATCATGCCACTGTACTCCAGCCTGGGTGACAGGGTGAGACCCTGTCTCAAAAAAAAAGATGCACTCTGAAGTCAGACACACCTGAGGTTTGAATGTTACTAACTGTGTGACTTTGGGCATGTTACTATAATACCTCACTCTAAGCCCTAATGTCCTCATAAGTAGAATAGGGTGATAATGCCTACCTTCATGGACATCTGTGCTTTCTGACATCATGTATCTCCCCTTGTCTTCATAGCACCAACCTGATTTTCCTTATGGAACCACCTCCTTCCACTCTAGCCATGCAATTTGGATAGAACTGACTTGACTCCTGACTCCAGAAGTGAGCAAGTGATTGGGGATTCATTGGCCAGTGATTGGCCAATCTGACAGCACATCCTTCTGGCCACAGTGTGTGATCCAAGCCAGGTCAAGCAGAGTCAAGGAGACTCAATTCTAGGACCCTGGCCCTTTGGAAAGAGATCTCTCTTCCCTCTTGTAGTTTTGAGGCGGTGAGTCTGAGATTCACAGGCCCCATGAGGCAAGAGAGCTGGCCTGGGAATGAAGCCCCTGTTGAGGACAGCAGTGGTGGGGACAGCTTTCCAGTGCCAGAGTTTGGGCCCCTGAATGGAAATACGGCTGGACTTCAGTTATCTGAACAACTGAGTTTTTTTTGTTTGTTTCAGCCAATGTGAGTTGGCTTTCTGTCACTTGCCACACAAAGACTGAGTCTTGGCCAGATGTGGTGGCTCACGCCTGTAATCCCAACACTTTGGGAGGCCAAGGCGGGTGGATCATTGGAGGTCAGGAGTTCAAGACCAGCCTGGCCAACATGGTGAAACCCTGTCTCTACTGAAAATACAGGCCGGGCGCGGTGGCTCAAGCCTGTAATCCCAGCACTTTGGGAGGCCAAGACGGGCAGATCATGAGGTCAGAAGATCGAGACCATCCTGGCTAACACGGTGAAACCCCATCTCTACTAAAAAATACAAAAAAACTAGCCAGGCGAGGTGGCGGGCGCCTGTAGTGCCTGTAGTCCCAGCTACTCGGGAGGCTGAGGCAGGAGAATGGCGTAAACCTGGGAGGCGGAGCTTGCAGTGAGCTGAGATCCGGCCACTGCACCCCAGCCTGGGCGACAGAGCCAGACTCCCTCTCAAAAAAAAAAAAAAAAAAAAAAAGACCAGGCTGGCCAACATGGTGAAACCCTGTCTCTACTGAAAATACAAAAATTAGCCAGGCATGGTGGTGCACACCTGTAGTCTCAGCTACTTGGGAGGCTGAGGCAGAAGAATCACTTGAACCCAGGAGGCAGAGGTTGTAGTGAGTCGAGATCGCGCCACCGCACTCCAACTTGGGCAACAGAGCGAGACTCTGTCTCAAAAAAAAGCTGAGTCTTGACTCATACACAACCTTGACAGGGGTACTGTGAGGATGGAGCATAGTGCTGTGTTCCCCTCCTCTTTCCAAGGTGGATACTTTTCTAATACGCCCCGTGTATTTAATGATTTCTTTCCTCTCTTTGGGAAAAAAAAAAAATGAAAATGCCCACTTTTTACTGTTAACCACTGTTCTCAAGAAAATCCCAGCAAAATCTATGTGCCTCTTTCTTAAAAGATAAAACCTCACGTTTGCCAACAATGGGATGTGTGATACGTGCAAAATTCTTTTTTATTTTTATTTTTTTGACGGAGTCCTGCTCTGTCACCCATGCTGGAGTGCAGTGGCATGATCTCAGCTCGTTGCAACCTCTGCCTCCCAGGTTCAAGCGATTCTCCTGCCTCAGCCTCCGGGACAGTTAGGATTACAGGCATGTACCACCACGCCCAGCTTTTTGTATTTTTAGTAGAGAGGGGCGGGGTGGCGGGGGCAGGGGGCGGTTTACCATGTTGGCCAGGCTGGTCTCGAACTCCTGACCTCATGATCCACCTGCCTCAGTCTCCCAAAGTGCTGGGATTACAGGCATGAGCCACCGCACCTGGCCTGATATATGCAAAATTCTCATGAAAGATCTTTGTCCCCGAATTGTGCCAGCTTGCTGTTTAACATTGCTGCCAATTAACCCTGCCTCTATGTAACTGGATATCATCCCTTTCAATCACATGTCTCAAAAGAGCTTTAATAAAGGCAAAGCTGATACCCAATTGAGAAGAAACGTTTCTCTGTATGCCTCTTCCTAAAACGCTGGGTCGGTGGAAAGGGGTCCAGATCTGCTCCAGACATATGGGGAAAAAATTCATCTCACGAGCAAAGGGTTGAAACTGTGCAAGCAAAGGTGCAATCAGTGTTGTAATATCTGACTGTGTTGTAATATTCTTATGAGTTGAGTACAGAGGAGCAGCAGAAAAACCTGCTGACTGGTTTCCAGGTCTCTTGGTGCCCTAAAATCTGTACTGCATTGCTTATTTTAAAATAAACACTAATTTTGGCAAGTACCTAAAATAGCAGGTAAGCCATTAACAGTGGTCTTGGTACATCATAGTAAAGTCTGAAGAGAATGGAGAGTTTGGGGAATGAGTAAAGGCAGAGGAAAGTGCATGGAGGTGTCCACTCCCCATCAAACTTCCCTTCAAGAGGGCGTTTATATGAATGAGCAGAAGAGGGCTATTAGTGTGTTCTCATTCCCTGGCTTACTTAGGGAGAACATTGCATCCTTACTTTCCATTCTTCTCTCAGCTGTGGTCTGATGGAAAATGTTGAGGCTAGGAATGGAGTAGAACATTCCAAAGTTTATAATGCTTTTGGTGTCATGGAAGAGAACAGGCCTAAGAATCAGAAATCTTGGGTTCTGGCTGCCCCTGGTCATTGTGAAATGCTCTTTGGGGAGCATTTCTTTCTTTCTTTTCTTTTCTTTTTTTTTTTTAATTTTCTGTAGAGACAAAGTCTCACTATGTTGCCCAGGCTGGTCTCAAACTCCTGGCCGCAAGTAGTCCTTCTCCCTCACCCCGCAAAGTGCTGGGATTACAGGTATGAGCCGCTGCGCCTGGCTGGGGAGTATTTCTTTTTTTTTTTTTTTTGAGACGGAGTCTCGCTCTGTCACCCAGGCTGGAGTGCAGTGGCCGGATCTCAGCTCACTGCAAGCTCCGCCTCCCAGGTTTACACCATTCTCCTGCCTCAGCCTCCCGAGTAGCTGGGACTGCAGGCGCCCGCCACCTCACCCGGCTAGTTTTTTGTATTTTTTAGTAGAGACGGGGTTTCACGGGGTTAGCCAGGATGGTCTCGATCTCCTGACCTTGTGATCCGCCCGTCTCGGCCTCCCAAAGTGCTGGGATTACAGGCTTGAGCCACCGCGCCCGGCCTGGGGAGTATTTCTAAATGCTCTTTTAGTGGCAGAGAGCCCCCATTCGTAAACTGCCATGACAAAGAAATGTAAGGTATCCTAATTACTGCCAAGAAATGCGAAGATCAAAAAACAAATCCAAAGTGAATCGTGTCAGTGGCTTCACAAAATAGAGGAAAGGAAGGAAAGGCTGGAGGAGGCACAGAGGAGGCACTTTCCAGGTGTCTGCCCAGTCCACACCCTTGCACTGATACCTGTACCTCAACCTATTCACAAAGAGGGCTCAGGGAGGGCCCTGGCAGCCATGCTTGTATCCTATGGCCAGGGGCAGGTTCTTAGGCCCCACCTGATGCTCCCCGCTAGAAATCTGGAATCTGCATTGAGGAACTTAAGTGGGTGGTCAGGCAAACCTGAGAGCTGAGCGGGTGCCAGATTTAACTATGTGCACAGGAGTGGGACAGCCATACACAGAAAAAAGTGTGAAGAAGATACGCAAAAGGCAGAAATATGTGGCTGAAGGATACAGACTGTCAGGCAGAGACAGGGAGAATGGCTGTCTTGGCTCCTGGTGGCAGTCTGGTTCTTGGTTCTAGGCCCTAGTAAGAACTGCCGCGCCTTCAGTTCTCTGGTTCTGGGAGGTACTCCTGTCTCCTTCGACTAAATCCTCCCTTTTTTCTGAAGTTGGTTTGAGTAGGTTTTTGTTATCTGCAATCAAAAAAGCCTTGACTATGACAAAGGAGGGGTAAAAAAGGGACTTGGAAAGGAGGACAGGGTGCTGAATGGACACATTGCAAAGACTAGACACACCCGCCCCACAACAGTCTAGGGAGATACCTGGGCGGATGCAGACGACATGGCAGCCCCTGGGGTCAGTGTGGGGCAGCACGGTGAGGAACCCAGAAGCAAGGACATCTTTTAAGGCTGATGGCTTCAAGTTATTGAAGACTTCGGGCCAGCTTCTCCTACAGCTGTGGTAGTTGATGAGGAGCTGCAGGGCCCGGTCGTAATCAAACTTGCGGGCTCGGAGGAAGCGCAGCAGGAAGGCGTCGTCAAGGGACGTGCTCAGGTTCGGGTACTCCTTCCGCACCATGTCACGAAGGGCCTGCACATCTCGAAGTCTCCATTCCGGCTTTTCCTGCAGCTCTTCCCGGGCTTTCGTGACCAGTTCTTCTGTCAGTGAGCACACGTAGCCCGGAGGCTCAGGTGGTGGCGGCAGCTCATTTTCAGAGAGTGAGGCCACAGAAGGGCTGGTTCTCAGAGAGTCACTTTCTTCTGACATTAGCTACCAGGGTCCCTGCCAACACAGAAGCCCTAAGCAAAGTTAACAAGTGCTTATTTCAAATCCCAGGGCAGCCCAGTGTAGGGGACAGGAACACTTCTGTAAAAGCCAAGTAACCTCAGGGCAGTGTTTCTCAACTGGGGGCAATGATCGGGATCTAAACCACACACGCAAGTCTGACCCCAGTCCGGCTGCTGTTAGTCCCCAGGGAGGCAGCCAGCAGCTACAGCAGACTATATACTCCCTCATAAATACCAGGGCCTTCCTTATAAATGTATTAATAGGTGCTCAACCTTAGTCATCATTAAATAAATGTGAATTAAAACAACTCTGAGGCCAGGCGTGGTGGCTCACACCTGTAATCCCAGCACTTTAGGAGGTCGGGGTGGGTGGATCGCCTGGGGTAAGACTTTGAGACCAGCCTGGCCAACATGGTGAAATCCCGTCTCTACTAAAAACACAAAAATTAGACGGGTGTGGTGGGCACCTGTAATCTCAGCTACTTGGGATGCTGAGGCAGAAGAATTGCTTGAACCCAGGAGGTAGAGGTTGCAGTGAGCTGAGATGGCGCCACTGCACTCAGCCAGAGCAAGACTCTGTCTTAAAAAACAAACAAACAAAAAACTCTGAGATTCAGATTGGCAAAAATAAGATAAAATAACATACTCTGATATGTTTGCTGCTGCTGGGAGTATAAATTGACAGCCTCTTTGGAGGGCAGTTGTCAATATCTTCAGAATGTAAACCCACATGCCCTTTGGGTCAGCAATTCCATTTCTAGGACATATACTTGTATATATGTGCAAAATATGCACATGGCCTTCACAAGTATTGATTATAATGACAAAAGATTGGAAACACCTTAACTGCCCATCAGGGGAGACTGGTTAAGTAATATTACCATACGAATGGGGTACTAGTCAATCATGAAAAGGAATTAGGCAGATGTTTATGAATTGATACGTTAAAAAAGCAAGTTGCAGAATAGTGTACAGAAAATCACGTTTTTAAACTATATATATACACTTGTGAATGCACACAAAACTTCTGGAAGGAGATAATAAGAAACTTACCAATGGTTATCTCTAGGGAACAGAACTGGACAAGTGAAGATTTAAGATGAGAAAGAGGATTTTTACTGTACTGTTTGAATTTTTTACCACATACCCATGTAACATATGTGCCGGTCAGATCTCCTGCTGGGAAAACGTAATTGATAAAGGGCCTCCAGTAGCTGTCCCTCTAGATCCACTATCCAGGGGAAGCCACAACTTTCCGCAGCCCTTCTGTGGCCCCACTGCTCCTAGCCAATGATTTAGTGAGACATGGGACTCCTCTAACAGGCAGTGTTTGCTTGAGGGCCTGGCCAAACCTTTGTTGGGACTGCCCTGCAGTCGGAGACTTGCTGCCCAAAGATTCACAGGAGCTGATCTGCATCACTGCCCGTGGCTCTTCCTGACTTCACCAGCTCCCTTCCCAGGTGTTGTCCTTCACAACGGTTGCCTCTAAATTTCTAGCATGTCTAATCTCATCCTAGTGTCTGCTTCTTAGAGGACCCGAACTCATGCACTTTTTTGTTTTTTAAGAGACAGGGTCTTGCTGTGTCACCCAGACTAAAGTGCAGTGGCGCAATCATAGCTCTCTGCAACCTCGAACTCCTAAGTTCAAGCAATCCTCCTGCCTCAGCCTCCCAGGTAGCTGGGACTATAGGCGCACACCACCACCACAACTGGCTAATTTTTAAATTTTTTTCTCGGGCTGTGTGTGGTGGCTCACGCCTATAATCCCAACACTTTGATAGGCTGAGGTGGATGGATCACCTAAGGTCAGGAGTTCGAGACCAGCCTGGCCAACATGGTGAAACCCTGTCTCTACTAAAAATACAAAAATTAGCCAGGCATGGTGGTGTGGGCCTGTAGTGCCAGCTGCTTGGGAGATTGAAGCATGATAATCGATTGAAACCAGGAAGCAGAGGTTGCAGTGAGCTGAGATCATATCACTGCACTCCAGCTTGGGCGACAGAGCACAACTCCATCTCAAATAAGTAAAAAAAATATATATATATATATATATTTACTATATATATATATATATATATATATATACTTTTTTTTTTTTTTTTAAGGACCACTCTGCTGTCTTGGGAATGGACTCTAAGGGGGTGAGGACCGAAGCAGAGACCATTTAGAGGCTATTGTAATAATCCAGCTGAGAGATGCTGGTGGCCTGGAGTAGGTAGCCTTCGCTGACCCTCAGGCCAGGTTAGGTGGCCCGCACTTCTCCCACCCTGTTGCAATTGTCTGTTGGCAATTTGTGAGAAACATCCAAGTTTGCCTTGTTCATCACCTTAAACCCAGCACCTAACGTGTTAGACACATAGTCTGCACTCCATAAATATTTGTTGAATGACTTTAGTCTGGTTGGCAGAGATATGCTAAGTGAGGAATGGAACACCTATGGCTTTGTTTTTATGGAAGCCACCAAGAGATGCCTGCAGTCCCATCTAGTGTCTACCTGAGCGACAAACCACAGTGTTCACAAGGTACAAGCCTCACCTCAAAGCCCCTCTCCAGCCTCATTTTCCATCTCATCCCATCTTGATGCACATTAAATGCCAGTCAAAACAAACTATGAGCCATCATCCTTGGAACAACTCGTGCACTTCTGATATACTCTGCCTGGAATTTCCTCTTCTAATTTGTTCCTAACTCGACAGCTCATGGCCTTCAAGGCACAGCTGCCATGTCACCTCCTTTGTGAATCCTTCCCAAACTCCCTGAGGGTGATTCCCTCCAGTTTTCTACAGAACTGGGTTCCTATTTCTTTTTTAGAATTACAGTCCAATGCCATGGGCGTTTACATAGAACTCTCCAGAGTCAGTTTTACCACCCACTCATTTATCAAATAATTACTGATCACCTACCATGTATGTCAGGCACTGTGCTCACAGGCACTGGGAACACAGACGCAAATATAATTCCTCGCCTAATGAAGCTTACATCATAGTGGAATGAAGAGAATGCATACTTGAGCATTTTACCATGTATCAAGCATTGCTAAGCCCTTTACCCATTTCCTCATTTAATCTTCACAGTATTTGGTGAGAGCACTATTACTGTTCCCATTTTACAAAAGACAAAAAGGACTGTCCCCTAGAATGTAAGTTCCACGAGGGCAGAGGGCTTGTCTTCCATGTCCACTGCCACCCCCAGTGCCTGGCACATGGCAGTGGTCTGTACACATCAGCGGAGGCTATAGGTTAAGCGATGCGCCCAAGGGGGCACACCCGGTGAGGCAGAGCAAGGATGCATCTAGCCCCACCCTGGTCTTCTAATCTCTACCCTCCACCTGGAGCTTCATGTTGACTCTCTAGGGTCTCAGCAATGCCGAGCGCTCAGCAGGGCTCAGTCACAGGCTGGTGAATGAGCTGACAGGCGGACATATGACTGAGATACAGACACCATTGGTAAGGGTGAAGCCAGAGATCTCCCCCACCTGAAGCCCATCGCTTTCTGGAGCATCACTTTCCTTTTCACTCCTTCCTCTCAACAAGAGGAGGTCAGGAAGCCATCTCTCCTAGAGCCCCCAGACCCCACATCCCGTGGACAACCTTCCGAGGCCCCCACTTCCGGCTGTCACCCCCTCCCCAGGTGTCCCCATTTCCTGGGGTCTCTCGCTCCTCTGGTCCCCACTTCCGGTTATCCCTCCCTCTCAGGGGTCCCTCTCCTTAGCCCCCACGGCACACGGACGGGCTCGCGGGCACTCACCGGCCCGGCTACGGGCGGAGCGCGGGTCAATCGGCGGCGGGAGCCTCGTCCGGCAGCGCGCACAGAACCGACCCGCACTCCCTGCCCGGCCGGCCCGGCCCCTCGCGCCGGAAGTGACGTTCCGGGGCGTGGGAGGCGGGGCTCCGCCTAGGAGCGCGCATGTGTGACACTTCCCCGCAACGCTGGCGTTCAGTCGCCCCCTGGCTGTCAGAGCTCCGTGCTGTGGACCTGGAATGGCTGGGTACCAGCCGCTTGTCAAACGCGACTTATAGATGGGGAAACTGAGGCTCAAAGAAGGAAGGAAAGACGCTGCCATTTTCCAGGAACATGCTAACATGCACCTGTTGTTTAACATCCAGTGATCTCATTAACTCCTCATATTTATGCATTTCCCCTATTTCAGGAAAGGGAAACTGGCAATCAAGGCAGTAAAGGGCTTCAAACTCAGACCTCAGGATTAGCATTCTAGATCTCCCCCTAGCTACGGCTGCTGTCAGGACTGGCTGCTCCAAAAGGGGAGATTCCAAACCAGGGGACGTCTGTCTGTCATTAACTGAGTGACCTGGAGCAAGTCCCCATTCCTCCTTGGGCTTCTGTTTCGTTATCTGAAACCTGATTCTTGCTCTGGAGCCTGATTCAATAATTACTTTTTTCCTGCTTTGGGGTTCATGACGTTCCCTCCAGACAAAGGCTTTACTAACTCCCACCCCAGTCCAATAAGATCCCCCCGCAAGTATTTTGTGCAACTGCAACTTTGAGGCAAATCTCCTAGGTCCCTCTGAGGCAAAGTAGACACTAAGCCATTTCTAGAGAGAAATTCTGGTGGTCCAGGAGAACTCTGAGCCCAAAGAGACGACCTTAAACAGTCTTTTCGTTTTCGTACCCCAGGAGCAGGAGGAGTCCCAAGAAGATGGTAAGTGACCCATGAGGGCCACAAGAAAGTGGCAGTTTCTGCCAGATACTAGATTGAGGGGCAGGGGGCAGCAGTGTGGAGGGGACCTGCGAATCATGAGTTTTGACTCCTGCTTTCAGTTTCACCACTTCTAGGATTGACAGACAAAATATAGAACATTCACTACAGTTTGAATTTTAGATAAACATTTAAGTATGTTCCTTTCCAAACACACACACACACACACACACACACACACACACACACACGTGTCTTATGCAACATTTGGGACACATTTATACTTTAAAAATTGTTGTTTATAGGAAGTTCAAATATGACAACTGGGCATCCTGGATTTTGTTTTCTTTGCTAAATCTATGTATTATGTTCCCATTACTGTTACAAGGAATTACTGCAAACTTCATGGATTGAAACAACACAGATATATTCTCTTGCTGTTCTCTAGGTCAAAAGTCTGAAATCAAGGTGTTGGCAAGACTGCATTCTTTCTGGGGATTTTGAGGAAGCATATCAGTTCCTTTCCTTTTACAGTTTGTAGAGGTCACCTGCATTCCTTAGCTTATGGCCCCTTCTTCAAATCACCTCAACCTCTTGCTTCTGTTGTCACATCTACTACTGACTGATCCTCCTGCTTCCCTCTTCTGGTAAGGACTCTTGGGATTACACTGGGCTCACCCAGATAATCCAGAATAATCTTACCATCTCAAGATCCTTACATTAATCACATCTGTGAAATCTTTTAACACGTAAGGTAAGGCCGGGTACAGTGGCTGTAATCCCAGCACTTTGGGAGACTGAAGCAGGTGGATCACTTGAGGTCAGGAGTACGACGAGACCACCCTAGCCAACATGGTGAAACCCCGTCTCTACTAAAAATACAAAAATTAGCTGGGCATGGTGGCACACGCCTGTAATCCCAACTACCTGGGAGGCTGAGGCAGGAGAATCACTTGAAACCGGGAGGCAGAAGTTGCAGTGAGCCGAGATCATGCCACTGCACTCCAGCCTGGGTGACAGAGCGAGACTCTGTCTCAAAAAGAAAACCCCCAAAACAGCCGGGCGCGGTGGCTCATGCCTATAATCTCAGCACTTCGAGAAGTCAAGGCAGGTGGATCACCTGAGTTCAGGAGTTTGAGACCAGCCTGGCAAACCTGGTGAAACCCTGTCTCTACTAAAAATACAAAAATTAGCCAGGCCTGTAATCCCAACCACCTAGGAGGCTGCCCCGGCTCCTGCACCCTGCCAAATGGCAGCTCTTGTGGCAAAGGGTGAGGGATGATCCTGTCCTAACCATTCTGTCCTAGGTATTGGAATAAGCCCCTCTCCTCCACCCAAACCTAGGACCTACTACTGGTACCTGGAGCCCAGATGGCAATCCTAGATGCTGCCAGCAGGAGAAGAACTTGGTCTCAAGGGCAGGTCAGGGAGAGGATTCAGAGATGCCCCAGAAATCCCTGCCCCTTCTCTCAACTGAGGGCCGTTATCACATTTTAGAGAACCAGATTATCTCAGGATTAGAAAGTCTCCGATAAACAATGACAACAAAAAGAGTTTCTGCTTTTTGAATGATTATATATACCAGGCACTGTGCTTGTATGATCTTAATTTCACCTTACAATGACCCTGTGAACAGCAAGTTAGCATTGTCCCATTTACAGAAGAGGAAACTAAAATCCAGAAAGAGGCCAGGCCTGGTGGCTCACGCCTGTAATCCCAGCAATTTGGGAGGCCAGAGTGGTGGATCACTTGAGGTCAGGGGTTTGAGACCAGCCTGGCCAATGTGGTGAAATCCCGTGTCTGCTAAAAATAGACACATTAACCAGGCATAGTGGCAGGCGCCTGTAATCCCAGCTAGTCTGGAGGCTGAGGCAGGAGAATCACTTGAACCCGGAAGGTGGAGGTTGCAGTCAGTCAAGATCATGCCATTGCACTTCAGGCTGGGCAACAGAGCGAGACTCCGTCTAAAAAAATAATAATAAAGTAAAATAATGTAAAATATTGAGAAAGAGAAAGTCTCCTAAGGGCTCAAGATATGAAAGAGAGAGCTAGGTATCAATTCAAGCCTGTATGACACCATGGTCCCAAATTTTACTTTGTCCTAAAGGTCCTGTAGCCCTGTCTCTGTTTTTACAGGTTGGGAAAAAGGATCAGAGAAGGACAAAAAATTGCCCAAAGGCACATGATGACTAAGTGTTTGAGCTGGTATTTGATGTCTGTCTTCTCTGCCTTGGACATTCAGAATTTATGGAGTCTGAACAACCTCTTAAAAAGACTCATTTCCTTATGTATAAAATGGGAATATGGCCCTTGTTTAGAGGGGTCCTTGGGAGGATGTCATAGAACAGCATGTGCAGGTCAAGCACGGTGACTCACATCTGTAACCCCAGCACTTTGGGAGGCCGAGGCGGGCAGACCACCCAAGGCTAGGAGTTCAGGACCAGCCTGGCCAACAGGGTGAAACCCTGTCTCTACTAAAAGCACAAAAAATCCTACCTGGGTGTGGTGGCGCACGCCTGTATTCCCAGCTACTCAGGAGGCTGAGGCAGGAAAATAGCTTGTACCTGGGGGGCAGAGGTTGCAGTGAGCCAAGATCATGCCACTGCACTACAGCCTGGGTGACAGAGAGAGACTCTGTCTCAAAAAAAAAAAAAAAAAAAAAAAGGCATGTGCAGAGTTCCGGCACATTGTATCATGAAATGTCTGTTTATCGGTGATGATCACCCACTCTCAAGCAGCAAGATCACCGGGCGCTGCTTGCCCTGTGTCTTGGTTTGGAAGGTTCCAAAAATCTTGCTCTCCTAGTTTCATCCAGCCTCTGAAGAAAAAAAATCTTGACACTGCATTGCGTACATGCTGGAGGAGGCTAGACATGACTGAGCTGTCTATGTTCAGGGCCTGTGATTCTGAGCTCAGAAAATCTCCTAGGACCAGCCTTAGTATTGATTCTAAGGTAAGACTTATTTATTTTTATTTTTATTTTTTTGAGACAGAGTCCCACTCTGTCACCCAGGCTGGAATGCAGTGGTGCAATCTTGACTCACTGCAACCTGTACCCCCTGGGTTCCAGCAATTCTCCTGCCTCAGCTTCCCTAGTAGCTGGGGCTAAAGGTGTGCACCACTGTGCCTGGCTAATTTTTGTATTTTTAGTAGAGACGGGTTTCACCATGTTGGCCAGGCTAGTCTTGAACTCCTGACCTCAGATGATCTTGCCTCAGCCTCCCAAAGTGCTGGGATTACAGGTGTGAGCCACCATGCCTCACCTGGTAAGGCTTATTTAGGATGGCACCACAGTATAGGCCATAATTTCTCAACCTTAGCACTATTGACATTTGGAGCTGGAAAAGTCTTTGTTTCGGGGGCGTGGGAGAGATGTAGGATGTTTAATGTCATTCCTAGGCTTTACCCACTAGATGACAGTAGCACTCCACATTCACAGTGATGAAAACCAAAGATAGCTCCAGACATTGCCAAATACCACCTGGGAGACAAAGCTGCTCCAAATTAAGAACCACTAGTGTGGGAGAAAGAATGTTAGGTTCTGGTCAGACAGACCTGAGAAAGCCTGTGTCACTTACCAGCTGTGTAACAGTGGAACAATTATCTGTCTCTCCAGCCCTTGGTTTCATCAACTGTAAAATCCTATACTAACTGCTACCAGTTATTGAATGCTTTCATTGGTACAGTGATGAGCTCTTTGCATGGATAATCTCATTTGATTGTCAATAACAGAATCATGGGGCCAGGCACGGTGGCTCACACCTGTAATCCCAGCACTTTGGGAGGCCGAGGCAGGAGGATGACTTGAGGCCAGGATTTCGAGACCAGCCTGGCCAACATAGTGAAACCCCATCTCTCCTAAAAGTACAAAAATTAGCTGGGTGTGCTGGTGGGTGCTTGTAATCCCAGCTACTCGGGAGGCTTAAGCAGGAGAATCATTTGAATCCGGCAGGTGGAGGTTGCAGTGAACCGAGATCATGCCACTGTACTCCAGCCTAAGCAACAGAGGAAGACTCCACCTCAAAAAATAAACCAAAAGCCCCCCCCCAAACCCCCCAGAATCCTGTAAAGACACTGACCAGTGGAAATAGAGAGGAAGATGAGGAGGGAGTGGTCCATATCAGGTATCTTCTCTGTACCTTGCATGAAAGCAGGTGACCTCACATACATTTCTGTGCTGTCACTGGCTGTGTGATCTTGGGCAAATCACATTTCCCCTGAGGTTCAGTTTCCTCATCTGTGAAAATAATACCAACTGGGGAATTCTGGAAAGATGGAGGCAATAATGCCTAGCATAGATTTGAATCTCCCCAAATCCCCAAACAAAAATAGAAAAAAATTCATAAACATGTTTACCACAAAACTAAGTGACAAGGCATCTTCATGAATTCCAAAACACAAGTGGGGACAAATCACCAACAGCTACAAGGCCTGCATGTCACTGGCATCTCTGTGCAGTAGAAACAGAAGGGAAGCAGCAAGGTGTCTGACGGGCCTGAGACACGGAGAGTGCTTAAATTGCAACATGTATTCACGTGTTGTTGGGAAAACAGCGGCTGAAACTGGAAAGCGTTTTGCCAGCTCCAGTAGTGGGCGAGTGTAAGATGTTTGCCCCACAACCTAAGGTTTAAAGGAGTTTTTAACCCCTGTGAATTATCGAGTCATTTTAACCAGTAATTATAGCATCTTTCCATTATATCAGCCCCTGTATCCTTGAAAACGAAAGATTCCAAGTGTGGAAGAAAGGAACTACAGATGTAATACAGAATAGGTTCCATAAACATCCTATACAACTCTATTTACATTGGATATATCAATGTGAACTTGAGACTACTTTTAAAGGAAATGTATATGCGTGTATTCATATATACAATACCTAGTTCTAGCTACTAAAAAAGACTTAAACCATGGTCATCTTGTAGCAGTGAGCATATCTTGCACCCAGATAATAGTTTTGATTAATAAAAATAAAAAGAGTTCTTGAAGAAATTACTCATTCCAGATCTGTAGCAGGAGATATACAAAATGAGCCTGAAATATCTTGTCATGTCAGTTAACAAGGAAGCTATCAAAGGCTACCAGGGTCACACCAAAAGGACTTAGAAGCCAGCCTGCAGATGAAACAATGTTAGCTGCAACAAAGATAATACTTGCAGTTGATTGAAACTCATCAAATATGTTTAAAACCCTGGGTTCATAATGATATCCAGCAAATCAATCACCTTCTGACGATGGCATGGAAATAAATTGTATTCTTGAAAACTAGGTAAATAAAGAATCTAGTCATTCTCCTGCCTTTCCTAAATGAACTGTAGCACTGGGAAACCAAATAGTAGATAAAGGGAAGAAGCTTCCTATAAAATTACTACAGCTAATACATGAAAACAAAATGATGCAATATTGCCATTTTGTTATTTACAGTGAATGAATGTATCTAGCCATTGTACACAATGGCAGCTAACATCAAAAAATGAACAAACTCCAGCCTTGTAGGAGCTGCTTGGAAAGGAGTCCAGCACCAGCTATAATCATGCCAAAAAGATGGACCCTGAGTCTGATCCAGCTGCTAAGTTGCAGGCAATGCAGAGGTCAGAGGGCCGTGTTATATTGTACTATGAGGATGCAATTGACAAAATTCAGACTTTGAGAAACTACACGTAAAACAGCCTGAATTCAACAGATAAACTTCAAGGAAGAGAAAAGGATGGAAGGGAGAACCTGTAGACTATTTTTAAAAAGAGGCTTTTGGATTAATAAAAGAGGCTTTTGGCTGGGCACTGTGGCTCACACCAGTAGTTCCAGCACTTTGGGAGACCTAAATGGGAGGATCTTTTGAGGCCAGGAGTTCAAGACCAGCCTGGGCAACATGGTAAAACCCTGTCTCTACAAAAAAATACAAAAATTAGCCAGGTGTGGTGGCACATGCCTATAGTCCTGGCTACTCTGGAGGCTGAGGTAAGAGGATCACCTGAGCCTGGGGTGTTCAAGGCTGCAGTAAGCCAAGATTGCACCGGTGCACTCCCTCCTGCAAGACAGAGTGAGACCTTGTCTCCTAAAAAACAAAACAAAACACACACACACACACACACACACACACACAAGAGGCTTTTAAAAATTGGACATGGCTGGGTGTGGTGGCTCACGCCTGTAATCCCAGCACTTTGGGAGGCCGAGGCAGATGGATCACCTGAGGTCAGGAGTTCAAGACCAGCCTGGCCAACGTGGTGAAACCCCATCTCCACTAAAATACAAAAATTAGCCGGGCATGATGGTGGGTGCCTGTAATCCCAGCTACTGGGGAGGCTGAGACGGGAGAATCTCTTGAACCCGGGAGACGGTGGTTGCAGTGAGCCGAGATCGTGTCACCGCCTGGGCAGTTGAATGAGACTCCATGTCAACAAAAAATAAATAAATAAAAATAAAAAGTGGACACAACTAAACAATAACATCTAGGGATGCACACTCAGATGAGTAAGTCATGAAGAAACGCAAGGAAGTAATTAATAGTCGGATTAGTGATTATTTTGCGGGGAGGGGCTGTGATTGGTATGGAGTACCTGGTGAGGTGGGGAGGGGAACCCTGAGGTGGCTGAAAAAAATTCTGTTTCTTGACCTGGGTGGTGGTTACAGGGTGTTTGCCTTAATATAATTCACTAAACTACAATTTTTTTTTTTTTTTTTTTTTTTTGAGATAGGGTCTCACTTTGTTGCCCGGGGTGGAGTACAGCAGTGTGATCTCAGCTCACTGTAGCCTCAGACCTCCCCAGACTCAAGTAATCCTCCTACTTCAGCCTCCTGAGTAACCGGGGCTACAGGTACATGCCACCATGCCCGGCTAATTTATGTATTTTTCGTAGAGATGGGGTTTCAGGTTTTGCTATGTTGCCCAGGTTGATCTCAAACTCCTGGGCTCAAGCAATCTACTCACCTTGGCTTCTCAAAGTGCTGGGATTACAGGTGTGAGCCACTGCATCAGGCTGCTACAAATTTAATTTGTGTGGTTTTCTGCATCTGTTTTGCTCTATAATATAAAGGTTTTAAAAAATGAAGACAGCAATACCTACTTCACAGTATGTGTGTGTCCATATGAGTGTATACATGTACATATACATGTATCTAAATGTATGACTTCTGTTAGCACCAGGTAGATAGGTATGTGCTCACTAAATATGACTTGCAGGTGAATTTTGTTCAAAACACTGACCTGTGTGATTTCAGCACCATTACCGACATTGCTAACTTGTGTGGCTAATTAAAAATAGTTCATGCTTCCCAACTGGGGCCGAGACTGGAAAAAGTAAAATAAAAAATCGTTAACGGTTATTAGGTAATACTATGTGACAGGCACTGTTTCCAGTGCAACTAATCTAATTGAATCCTTATAACTGTATTATGGTTATTCCCATTTTACAGAGAAGAAAACTGAGGCTTAGAGAGATTCCCTGTGGCCACACAGTAGGTTGGCAAGGCAGCCTGTTTTGTTTTGTATTGTCTTGTTTTGAGGCAGCGTCTCACTCTGTGGCCCAGGCTGGAGCGCAGTGGCACAGTCTTGGCTCACTGCAACCTCTGCCTCCTGGGTTCAGGCGATTCTCCTGCCTCAGCCTCCTGATTAGCTAGGATTACAGGTGCATGCTATCACACCAGGCTAATTTTATTTGTATTTTGAGTAGAGATGGGGTTTTATTGGCCAGGTTGGTCTCAAACTCCTGGCCTCAAGTGATCCACCCGCCTTGACCTCGCAAAGTGCTAGGATTACAGGCATGAGCCACCACACCTGACTAGCAGGTTTGGAACCCAGGCAGTCTGGCTCTCAGCTCTGCCCTCTTATCCACTGTACCATATGTACCATACTGTTTTTCACTTGGTGTCTAGTGCCCTGTTTGCAATAATAACTCCCCCTTTTGGAGTGCCTGCTAATGTGTGTGCCATCCTTTGACATTCACTACCTGAATCTCAAATCAACCCTGGAAGGTGAAAGTACTTGTTAGTCTGCATTTGGTGGATAGGAAAACTAGAACTCAGAGAGCTGAAAAACTTGCTCAAAGTAACAGAGTAAACAAATGGCAGTAGGTGGTGGGGGAGGAGTTTGAATCGGGGACAGGGAGGGTTCATACTCTGACCCTTGGGATTCTAAAGAACAAAATGTCCTATACTCTTAAACAGATGCTCATCTGATGGGTCTGACCCAGTTTGAGGTCATGGGTTGCCCAACCAGTGGTCCGGAGCCTGGCTTGGCTTGAGAAGTGTCCAGATGCGGGCTGGGGGAAGTCAGAGGCTTGGCAAACACCAGACATGTTTGACCCCAATCAGAGGGTCGTGCAAAGCTTGTGACCCCTGGGCCTGGGGTTCCCTAAGGGGCAAGAGACTCCTTTTTCCCAGTGTGCCAGCCTTGTGCTCACAAACTGCCCAATCAGGTCCTAGAACGGAGCTGGCCACCTCTCGGGACGGGGTAAAGAGATGCCCGTGGGTTGGCTGTGCGGATTTCCCAGAAGTGGGAAGAACCTGGCTGTGTTTTCGTGGTCACACACTGATTTCCCAACCTGAGTCAGCATGGCTGCTTGGAGGTACAGCATGTCCTCTCTGTTCCCAGGGGCCCTGGATCCCAGCCTGGCTGAAGCATTTCCAAAACAGGGCCTGGAATAGTGAGAGAAATGGAAGGGGTGGAGGTCCCACATCCCCTCCATCAGTACCAGCCACCCACCATTGTATTAATAGCACCTAGCATGGACTGAGTTCTTACCAGGTGCCAGGTCCCGTGCTAAGCATGTCATATGTATTCACTTAACTAACCTTACAGAGATGCGATGGAGTAGAGGCTCTTCCATTTGACAAAGGAGTAAACAGACTCAGAGAAGCCACATCACTTCTAAATGGTCCCACAGAGATGGAATTTGCAGGTCTGTGATTGTGGAATCCTGGAGTGTCAGCTCCGCAAATTCACTACTTCACTCAGCCCTCACAACAAACCCCCAGTAAGGTGTTGTCACCCCAGTAAGGATATGAAAAAACGGAAGCTCGGGGTGGTGGACGTGACTTGTAAGATGTTTCTAGAAAGCTCTGCTGTGACAACCAGTAACTGTTTTTTAAGAGCCCCAGTCAAAACCCATAGCTGCTAAAATTTGGCCGTGACTACCCAAAACCCCTGCATTTATTATTACCCCTATATCCCCCACATTCTCCTAGGATGGGAAGAGGAGGCAAAGAGTTCTTTGGTGGCCATCTCCTCGGAAGAGTGGAATGGGGTCATGAGGGCTCTTCCATGAGAGGGGCTACTATTTGTAGAGATTAATGTGTGGCCATTATGAGCGGGCCTAGTGGAGTGGTCTTATGTGGGCATGGGCATCTAGAGGCTGAGAGAAACAGGCTGCCTGGCTGAATCGGTGCAGGAGCCACAGTGTGGGTGTGCTAAGGTCAGCCACATTCCCAGGACTTTCAGGGCACAGGCTGCTGGCTGGTGTGTTTCCTGTGGACCGGCGTTGGCAGAGAGCACCTACAAGGGGTCCTCTTGGGTCCTGTCCCCTAGAGACTCCTGGAGGGGCAGAGGTGTGGCAGCAGCAAGAAGCTTGAGTTGGATGTTGAGTTCCTAAGGGCTGATGAATGACTTGCAAGGGACCCCTATGAGGAGAGGTGCATCCGCAAGGTCAAGAGTGAGAGGGCCCCTGTGACAGTGGCCGTCTCCATGGAGCCCACGACAGAAAGGGGCAGCTTTAAGCCAGCCAGGATGGTTGCAGCTCAAGAGAGATCCTTTCTCCCCCCTTGCTATCTCCAACACCCCCCACTGTACCCCACGTGTAGATGAGGGAAGGAGAGATAGAGAAGGAGCAACCCACACCGCCTCCCTGCAGCAGGCCTGAGAGCGAGGGGAGAAGATTTAAACCCTAAATCAAATTGGGAATTTTGGTTAGAAGCTTCACTGGACATTGTCATATCTAAATTGAGTATATTTGTGACCTAAAGTGACCATAGAATTACCTGTTTCCTCAGAACGAGCAGAAGAGTAAGGGGGAGATTTCACTCAGTGGCAGGGAAAATGTGTCTCCACCAAATTCATCTTAGAAGGGACACTGGGAGATAAAAATGAAGGTGTGCTTTGATTATGTCACAGGCCAGGTTTCTTCAACATCCTGCTCTCAGTGAGAAGGAGGATTCTCCAAAACAAGTCTAGGAAGTGAATGTTCCAGAATGTTCTAGAACTTGCTTCATTAGGCAGGCAAGAAGCATGCCTCTGGGAACCACTTGAGCCCTTCATGGGCTAGCACACCAATACCATCCCCCCAGAAGCTTCAGTTGTTGGCTTCTAATGGCTTACTATTTCCATTTCTACTGAGAACTGCCATCTCAGGAATCACCTCACCCTGGAGTTTATTCCTCTCACCCACAGGGTGGCTGGCAGCCAACAGCTGACTCGTACAGAGGTACACAAAGCCAGCCTTTTTGCTAGACTTTACCTGAGACCACATCTTTGCTTGTTTCCCTCCCTGTCTTGCTTCCCTTCATCCCTTACAGGTTCTTTCCTTTATAAATCACACAGTACCTAATCTTTGCCTCAGGCTCTGTGTCTGAGGAGCTGAAGATGATTCTGGGCATCAGGAGGTGGTTTTGTGACTGGGCTATTTCACTAGCTCTGAGCTAGGTAATCCATTAGAGAAACTTCTAGATCCTAAATCAAACTACGTAGATTCAATTCACAGTACCATTACTTCACTGCTGTGTGACCTTGGCCAATGACTGGTTACTACATCCCAGTTTTCTCATCTGTGATACAGAAGGCAAACACTGACCCACCTCACAGGGCTTTGCAAGGATTCAACATACAAAAGTACCGAGGATAGTGCCTGGCACAGTCGATGGTGCTATTGTTACTCCTCCAGGCTAACAGCACTGACTAAGTGCAAAGGAGGTGGCTTTTTGCCGTCTCGTTGAGGATGCTGTATCCTGGGGTAAGTGGCCAGATCACAGGACGGCTGTGGTTCAATTGTAATAAAATAATCTCCCTTGGCTGGGCGTGGTGGCTCACACCTGTAATCCAGCACTTTGGGAGGTTGAAGCAGGTAGATCACCTGACGTCGGGAGTTCGAAACCAGCCTGGCTAACATGGTGAAACCTAGTCTCCACTAAAAATACAAAAATTAGCCAGGCGTGGTGGTGTGTGCCTGTAATCCCAGCTACTCGAGAGGCTGAGGCAGGAGAATCACTTGAACCTGGGAGGCAGAGGTTGCAGTGAGCTGACATTGTAACACTGCACGAGACTCCATCTCAAAACCAACAACAACAACAACAACCCACCCCTTATGGAACTCTTACTATGTCCCAGTCCCTGTTCTACGTGCTGCATATGTGCTTATGTGCTAGTTCACTCTGTCTTCACTATCTTTCAAAGCTGATATAATTACCTCCCCCTTTTTTTTTTTTTTTTTTTGAGACGGAGTCTTGCTCTGTCGCCAGGCTGGAGTACAGTGGCATGATGTTGGCTCACTGCAACCTCCGCCTCCCGGGTTCATGCTATTCTCCTGCTTCAGCCTCCTGAGTAGCTGGGACTACAGGTGTGCGCCACCATGCCCAGCTAATTTTTGTATTTTTAGTAGAGATGGGGTTTCACCATGTTGTCCAGGCTGGTCTCGAACTCCTGACCTCAAGTGATCTGCCTGCCTCGGCCTCCTAAAGTGCTGGGATTACAGGCATGAGCCACCGCACCTGGCCAATTATCTCCATTTTACACATGAAAAAACTGAGGCCCGGACAGTCTAAAAAACGAGCTATTAGATCCACAGGTTAAAAAAAAATGAGTGCATCTAAAATGATTACAGTTTAAAAAGCCAGGCCGGGAAGTAGTTTGCAGTTTCTTAAAAAGTTAAACATACGCTTATGTGACGAGCAGTTGTATTCCTGGGTAATGAAAGCATTTGTCCACTCAAAGACATGTACATGAATGTTCATAGCAGTTTTATTTGTAATAGTCAAAAACTGGAGGAAACAATAACATGCCCAGGGACATGGATAAAGAAACTGTGGCATCTGTATCTTTCTTTGTTGTTTGTTGGAGACAAAGTGGAGTGCAGTGGTGCAATCACGGCTCACTGCAGCTCAACTTCAGGGCTCAAGTGATTCTCCCACCTCAACCTCCTGAGTAGCTGAGACTATAGACAGGCACACAGCACCATGCCTGGCTAATTTTTTGGTGTTTAGTAGCGACAGGGTTTCGCTATGTGGCCCAGGCTGGTCTCAAACTCCTGGGCTCAAGTGATCTGCTCGTCTCAGCCTCCCAAAGTGTTGGGATTACAGGTGTGAGCCACCGTGCTTCACCTGTGAGATCTATTAGGTTGGTGCAAAAGTAATTGCGGTTTTGCCATTAAAAGTAATGGCAAAATGGCCGGGCATGGTGGCTCATGCCTGTAATCCCAGCACTTTGAGAGGCCGAGGCAGGCGGATTTCTTGAGGCCAGGAGTTTAAGACCAGCCTGGCCAACATGGTGAAACCCTGTCTCTACTAAAAATACAAAAATTAGCCGAGCATGGTGGTGCATGCCTATAGTCCCAGCTACTCAGGAGGCTGAGGCAGGAGAATCGCTTGAACCTGGATGCAGAGGTTGCAGTGAGCTGAGATTGCACCACTGCACTCCAGCATGGGCAACAGAGCAAGAGCCTGTCTCAAAAAAAAAAAAAAAGTAACAGTCAAAACCACAATTACTTTTGCACCAATCTGATATATGTGCATCTACATCTCAATCCTACTTAGCAATAAAAAAAGACAAATTATTGATATGTGCAATAGCATGGATAAATGACAAAATAATTATGCTGAATGAGAGAAGTCAGACAGAAAGAGTACATATTGGCCAGGTGCAGCGGCTCATGCCTATAATCCCAGCACTTTGGGAGGCCGAGGTGGGTGGATTATCTGAGCTCAGGAGTTCGAGACCAGCCTGACCAACATGGTGAAACCTCGTCTCTACTAAATACACACACACACACAAAAGAAAATTATCCAGGTATGGTAGCACACGCCTGTGATGCCAGCTACTAGTGAGGCTGAGGCAGGAGAATTGTTTGAACACCCGCAGGGGCAGAGGTTTCAGTGAGCCAAGTTTTCGCCACTGCACTCCCAGCCTGGGCAACAGAGAGAGGCTCTGTATACAAAAAAAAAAAATTAATAAAGAGTACATATAGCATGATTTCATTTCTATAAAATCCCAGAAAATGTAAAGCCATCTATAGTGAAAGAAAGCAACCTATAGTGATGATGGTTACCTGGAAATGGGGTGGTGGGATGAATAGGGGATGACTTATAAACCAGCATGAGGTAGCTTTTGGAAGCAATTGAAACACTTGGCATCTTGATTGTGGTGATGGTTCCTTGGGTATGTACATATGTTGAAACTCATCAAATGATTCAATTTCAGTATGTACTGAACATCAATTATATCTCAACAATGCTGTTTATTTTTTTTTTTATTTTTATTTTTGAGACTGAGTCTCGCTTTGTCACCCAGGCTGAAATGCAGTGGCATGTTCCTGGCTCACTGCAACCTCCACCTTCTGGGTTTAAACGATTCTCCTGTCTCAGCCTCCCGAGTAGCTGGGATTATGGGCGTGCACCACCACGCCCAGCTAATTTTTGTATTTTTAGTGGAGATGGGGTTTCACTATGTTGGCCAGTCTGGTCTCGAACTCCTGACCTCAGGTGATCCACCTGCCTTGGCCTCCCAAAGTGTTGGAATTATAGGCGCAAACCACTGTAGGTCTGGCGATAATGCTGATTTTTTTTTTTTTTTAACTAGAGTGGAACAATGAGGATTTGAATCCACGTATGTCTCACTGGACATATGCTCAGGAACTGGTAAGTTATAAAAAGACCTCCGTTATCGGCTGGAGACATAGAATTAGTCCAAATGGTGTCACCTCCAGGAAGCCTTACTGTCATTTCCATAGAGGACAATGGCCTGGGCCCACACCACCCTCCTGCCTGTCTTCAGCCTTTGTCAGTGGATCCTTTCCCCACTTGGAAGACTCCCCTTGCATCCTCCTCCATGTTGTCCTCCAAATGTGCTGGCCGAGAGCCCAGCGCCTGAATCAGAGGGACCTGGGTTTGAATCCCACCTCTGCCATTAAACACCAGCTGTCTGACCTCAACTGTGTTCCTTTGCTTCTCTGGGCTTCAGATTCTCCATCTGAATAATAATAGAAGCTACCTTGGGATTGCCTCAAGGATCAAATGCGAGAGAGTTCACCTTAAACAATGAGTGGAGGGCCTGGTGTGTAATAAAGCACTCAATAAATGTTAACTATTATTGATCTTCACCTGGGCAGTGGCTGCTGACTGTTTAAGTTTCTCAGCCTTTGAATCAGGTACTTCCGACCCAGCTCTATTTATTGACATGGAAAGATGCCCAAAGTGTACTGCTGAAGGGAAAAAAGCAGGCTACAAAAGAATATATTCCTCCCAGGTCATTTTAAAGATCAAAGCTAACCATGGACATCTAGCGCCTAGTAGGGTACCTGGGACACAGGAAGCCGTCACTGAAAGCTAGCTGTGACTATACAATATAATACCATAGTAATACAAAAGCATTTTTGTAGTCCGTATGATGCCACCTTCAAATATTATGTGAGCTCCTGTGAAACGAGATGATATTTGCAATGTGCTTGCATCAAAGGGAGGTAGAGCTGCGTATTCCCTTCTGCCTTCTTTCTGACACGTTTCAGAGAGTGATCATGGGCAGGGCTTGAGTTGACCTTGGGACCCATTGATCTGATGTGAATTTTGCTACTTTTTTTTTTTTTTTTTTGAGAGACCAGAGAGTGCAGTGGCTGTTCACAGGCACGATCCCAGCACTGATCAGCGCGGGAGATTTGACCTGCTCTGTTTCCAGCCTGGGCCAGTTCACCTCTCCTTAGGCAACCTGGTGTTTCTTTGCTTCCAGGAGGTCATGTTTTGGTCCTTTTTTGTGTGGCACTGGAGTGAAAGAAAAGAAAAGCATTGCCCTTTGGCGTTGAGACTACAAACTTGGGTTTAGGGTGCTCTTTGTAATAACTGAGGTACTATTACACATTAAACACTCGGGGGCGCTCCAATCTGTTGGCAATAGAGATAAATACAAAAAGCCGTGATAATAACGATGCTATATGAATACTGCTGTTACATTTAACAATGCCGTTTACATTGAACACTGAGCTCTTACTATGAGAGCCTAAAATAGAGCAAGAGAGTCACAAACTTTATCACCTTTTAACCTTGCAAACATCCCATTAGAGAATATTATCAAAGATTTTCTAATAGGGCATATCACTCTGTGGGATTTAAAAAATTTGTGTATTACATATATACATATGTACATATATATACACATATATACATATATATACACATATACATATACACATAATTTTTTTTGAGACAGGGTCTCACTCTGTCGCCCAGGCTGGAGTGTAGTGGCACAATCGCAGCTCACAGTAGCCTAGATCTCCTGGGCTCAAGCGATCCTCCTGCCTCAGCCTTCCAAGAAGCTGGGATTACAGGTGTGCACAACTATACCTGGCTAATTTTTTAATTTTTCTGTAGAGACAGGGTCTTGCCGTGTTGCCCAAGCTGGTCTTTGACCTCCTGAAGTACTAGGATTATAGACGTGAGCCACTGCAACTGGCCTAAAAATATATTTTTTTAATGGAGTTGTAATTCACAAGTGTTGTAAAAGGTAAAAACATTAAGTGTACAGCTTGGTGAATTGTTACATGTGTATACACACAGGTAACCTCCATCCGGATCAAGATGTGAAGCTTTTCTAATATCCTTTCTACTCACTCCTACTCCCACCCAAGGCAACCATGCTCCTAATTCTATTACCATTTATTTGTTTTGCTTATTTCTGAACTTCACGTAAATGGAATCATACATATGCAAACTTTAGGGTTGCCATAAAAATCCAGGATGTCATTTTTCTTTTTTTTGAGATGGAGTCTTGCCCTGTCACCCAGGCTGGAGTGCAGTGACACGATCTCAGCTCACTGCAATCTCCATCTCCCGGGTTCAAGCAATTCTCCTGTCTCAGCCTCCTGAGTTGCTGGGATTAGAGGTGCATGCCACCACGCCTGGCTAATTTTTTTTTTTTTTGTATGTTTAGTAGAGACAAGGTTTCACCATGTTGGCCAGGCTGGTCTCAAACTCCTGACCTCATGATCCGCCCACCTTGGCCTCCCAAAGTGCTGGGATTACAGGCATGAGCCACTGCACCTGGCCTCAATGTGCTCTTCTTAATCACTGTATAGTCGTCGTCTCCTCCTCCTCCTCCTCCTCCTCCTCCTCCTCCTCCTCCTCCTCCT